>NW_007577839.1:641027-749255 GCF_000690725.1 Stegastes partitus | reverse complement strand
TTTTTTTTTTTTTTCATTAACACTAATTCCCCAGTTGAGACTACACCTGACCTGAGTGAGAAAAAAAAAAAAGTTTAAGGGGCCCTCATGAAATTAGAGCGAATGAGAAACTACGTATGAGGCTTGAAGAAGTTTCTTTTGAGTGTGAGATAAAGACGGAGGGAAGATCGAGAATGTGTTTGTGCATGCGTAATTGTAATTGTGTAATTGTGACGCTGGCAGGTTTTTGTTTGGCGGTCGGCCTTCCCATAGTTCATCTGGCCTCAAACACATCCAACTTCAAGGTTCAGCGTGTGTTGTCTGTGTGTAGATGTTTGTGTTGAGGAGAGAGCGAGCGATGGGGGTTAGAGGTGGATTTGATAGGACACACAGACCCCCCCCTCCTCAGCCTCCCTACGTCTCCCCCTCCATACCCCTCTGTTTAGGCCTTGATAAGTGGAGCCGGAGTCTGTGGGGGTTAGGGATTCCTGTCTGGCACAAACGCACACGTACACATAGAAACACACACACACACACACACTGGGATCCGCCCGCTCCACATTCCTGTGTCCGACTAAGGAAGCAGCCCAGCCGTCTTCCCCTCCACTCCCAAATTATCCCCTTCTCCTAAAGTCACTGCATACTTATCGCACGCCTCTCTACCTCTCGCTGCCACTCTGACTCATGCAGACCTCCTCTGTCTGCCGTGTTTTCATCCTCTCAATGCCTCCACTGAGCGCGCAAGGCGAACGGCACGTCTGATCATCCGGCAGCAAGTCGCAGAATGTTTTACAGGAGCGAGTGAAAAAGATCTGCCGCCACAGTGACATAATGTCACCCCCCGTTTTTTTTTTGCGGCGCAATTACAAGTTCAGGACATCATTTTTTTTATGACGCTGGTGATGTGATCTGCCACTGACTTGAAAAACACCCAAAACATTAGAATTAACTCATCGCGTGGTCATATTATTGAAGGAAAATTCAGCTCATTTTTTTTCAATGTGATCTTACACTTTCAACTTTCCCCCTCCTTTTCCCCATCTCGTCCTTTCACCCTCTTCCTCCTGCCTTTGCTGTCTCACTGTGTTTATATATTTTCCTCCTTTCTCTCCCTCCCCTCCTGTTCCTCCCTGCCTTTAAGGGGTGTGTTACAGAGGTTAGAAAGGGGTCATGTGGTCTCACGCTGCCCTTCTCTCTAATGGCTTCTTAATGAGAGAGTCAGAGAGGGAAGAGAGAGGAGCAGTTTTGAGAAGCAGGGTTGAGCTATCAGTGGTTCTGCTTAGGGGCCCTGACTCTCTCTCTCTATGTGTGTGTGTGTGTGTGTGTGTGTGTGTGTGTGTGTGTCCATGTGACCGACCCTTTGCTCCACTTCGAGCCCTTTCTGCGCTCCACGCTCCTCTCTGGGGGGAAAGAGGAAATGACACGTTTGTAGCCTCGAATAAGCGCCGCGGCTCGTCACACACACTGTCCACTGGGTCTGGCTCGGGGGCGGCTGGGAGATGTTGTGGAGGTGAGGGGGGGTGGGAAGAGGGGTGAGGGAGGAGGGGGTGATGGTGGCGGCCCGCTCTTTAATTTGCACAGCTTCTGCTGATTTGATCATAAGCAATTAATCTCAATGGCTCAGCTCGGCTGCAGTGGGGGAAGAGAAGATGAATACAGTCCTCCATGCAGGCGTCCCTTGCTCTGGTTTTCCCTTCTGTCCACACAGTGTGATTTCCACTCTTCTTAACTCTTACACTTGTATCATAGAGGGATGCATGCTGCGGCAATTCTGCTGTGGCAATTGTTACTCCTGTCCCGTGTGATTTTTATTTTTATTTTTTATTTTTTCCACTCCTCCTGTAGCAACAACCCCTTTGGCTTTGCAGGCAAATATTGCTCCAGAACCTCCGTCTCTTAATCGGACTTTAAGTGTGTTTACACAAGTTTTAGTGAGTCCTGTGGTGGATCAAGTGGGAAAAGACAAAAACAAACTTTACAAGATATACACAATCATTGCTCCTCATTAGGTCCATGCTGGCTGCAGCACCCAAACTGATTATGAAATTAGAGCCGTGTCAGACGAGGCCGTCTTCTATTTTGGTGGGATCTTCGCAGGCTTTAGGCTGCTGAGAGGATCGTGGAGCAGTGTGAGGGTCAAGGTTCAGATTTGTCCCGCTTGATCTTGAGATCTGTCTAACTTTAAACAGCTCAAGAAGTGACACAGATCTCCACTGATCCACTAACACTTAAGCTCGCAGCTCCACTCAGGTTCAACGCTCTCATTCACGTCTCGTGTGTCTCACTTCCGTCTTCTGTTTAACCCCTTCGCTCCGTTCCCTCATTTTTGACCCGTGCGCCGCTGCAAACTCATTCCCTCACTCTCCCTTTCCTGCTCAGCTGCTCTGCCAGTTTTCCATCTCCGTCTATCTCCCTCGCCCTTGCTTTTCCTCTCCATGGCACCATACTCCTCCCATGCTGAGGCCAGAGCTCTCTCCATTGTTGGAGGCAGGTTGCCAAGGATACAAGCACAGAGAGGCACAGTCTTAATGTTATGAGATGGGAGAGATGAGCAGAGAGAGGGAAGAGGGGCAATAGCCTCTCTGGTCACTGGGCAGCCCGACAGCACGCTAATGCTCTCCAGAGGACACGTAACACCCCCTGCTTCCCACTTTGTGAAGTGTCCCTGTGTGGACGGAGCACAGTGACACTGACTGTTTGTGGAGAAACCTTTTGTGCCGGTCACCTGCTCTCTGCTCGCCTGTTGTGACTGCGGCGTATGACCGCAGTGAACGTCTTCATGTGTTGGGCTTTTGCGCATTTGTCAGGCGGCCACTTAATGCTTGAGCAGCCGCACAATTTATCCCTTTTAAAAAAACTCTGAAATGATAGAAAAGATATATGGACGATGGAGTTATGAAAGGTCTTGTTTTTTTCTGAGCAATGACATGTTTCTTGAGGCTGCAAACATTTCTGTGTTAACAAGTATAGATCTTATTAGCGTTAAACTTTAATTTTTCATTCGTGGTGGCTTGTTCCAGCCAAGCATGATAATAGCAACGTATTTCATATAATACAAAATGAACCTAAATATCTCAAACCTCGCAGCTTCTTTAATTCTGATGCACTCATCAGGCTCATTCTGTTTTTCTAAAACTAATTTTGGGGAAAAAAAAAATTCTGGATGCCGATAAGACGATCACGACAAAAATGTTAAGGTGCAATAAGGCTACAGCATCAAATATGCAGGAAGGCACCGCACACTTAAGTCCAACGCAAGTGATTAATTAATGATTTTTCATTAATCCAGGGATTAGAATTTATCCATTAATGATTTCATTCATTTCATGATTAAAACAAAGGGGGAAAAAAGCGATTTGTGGTTCACTAAAACAGGGGGGCAGATACAGATGTGGCCTCTGTAGTCAGGCATGTTCAGCATGTTTAGCTGCTGCAGAAATTTTTACCTCATGCGGTTCCTTGTGGATATACAGAGAATATTTTGAAAGTACGATTTATGTGAGATTTTTTTTTTTTTCAGGTTTAATAGGAGGTTTAATAATGTTTTTCCTCACCCCACCAGTGTCTGTTTCACTCAACCTGTTTGAACACAAGTGTTTTAACATGTAATTCATCTCATTTATAGTTCCACAATCTGCTCCAGAACGCGCAGCTGGAAATATTTCCACATTGTCCAACTTTGTTTGCTTGTTAAAGTCGTCTCACATTTTTATTTCCACGGAGAAGTAAAGGAGTAATTCCAGCTAGCCAGTTAGCCTTGAGCTTTTCAGTTGGTCAGCGCCAGACGAGGAGTGTGTTTAACCCACAGGCTCGGTACAGCATCCCCACCCAGAGCCTTTTGTCATTTTTCCTCCTCCACTTTCCATTATCCCTCCTCTCAACCTCTCTCTCTGTCCCACCTCACCCTTCCAACGCGACCCCGGACCGGGCTGGACGTGGCTTTTGGGCTCGTTCACCAGGTCCTCCCCCCCCCCCCACCACCACCACCACCACCTCCTCCTCAGTGCATAAAGCCAAAACGTAACCTCTCTCTCTCTCTCAATCTTTCGATCTCTCTCTTTGCTCTTAGCACAAAGCCCTGCGTGTCTGCCTTCCTTCCCCACCCAGCATTCTTTCCCCATGCAGACCTCTCCCCCGCTCTCTCTCTCTCTCTCTCGTTCTCTCTGTCGACTTCCCTCCTACCCGCCAACTCGCTCAGCCTCACCCTACCTTTCATTAGCCCACTCTTTATCTCTCACACACTCACTCGACTCGCTCTCTCCCCCTCCGCGCTCCTATCTCTCTCCAGCTTTTACACTCCCCTCTCCCTTTTTTTTCCCTCTCTCTCTCTTGCTCTCTCTCTCTCTCCCCCCCTCAGTTGCTTTTGTTTCTGATACATCTTCATTTATTCCTCTCTCTCACTCTCTCCCTCTTTCCCTGCTGACCCTATTATTTTTATATTCTCTCTCCCTCTCTCTCTCTCTCTCTTCCATCACTCCCCCTCTCTCCCTCTCTCTACCTCCCTCCCACTCCTCTCAGTCCCTCTAAGCTGCATTAACTCCCCAGATTACCTTGAGCCCTGCAATCCTCCATCCCCCACGCACTCACCCGCTCTTCCTTCCCTCCCTTCCTTCACTCATTCACTTGCTCACCGAGACTACGTCCGCACCGAGGCGGCTAATTTTGAAAATGTGCATGAACGCTTGGCTTTTTTTTTTTTTTTTTTACAGGATCTCCGTCCACGCTGCAAAACAAATCTCTTGTTCGTTGCCTTTAACAAAACTGTGGATCACTGTCAGCATCTGTTAATGAGTGGGACAGACACAGCCAAGTTAAGCTTGAGTTCTGTCGCCTCCCACTCTCCATCATTACCTAGTGCAACTCATGTTAAGTTGTTCTCGTTTACATATTTTTTGTTTAATTTGTCAGACTACTGATGGAATGCAAAAAAAAGCATTCTGATCGTAGACCAGTCCAAGCTACCTGTTCACCAGCCGAACCGTAATGCCTTCTCTGCAAATTATTCTAAATATTATATACCATTGATAACACTTCTGTAACTCGGCCATTTAAAATAAATGACAATCAAGCATCACCAGGAGGATTCAAGAAAATGTCGTTTTGAGCAGCCTTTGCATTCGGAATTTCTGAAAACTTGGTTGTCGCTGTCCTCCTGGCCATCTTTATGCTCTGACAAATCTACAATGCCAGTGGTTTGCATACTTGTCATTGTAGTTTGTACGTCACTGATGCACAAAAGGTCTGATCATACTAAAAATTACAGTAAAAGGGGGAAAAAAGAAAAGGCAAATCTCCTCATTCTACCACAAAGGTGGAAACATGCAGTATTTTCAGTGCCATTTGTCTGTTTGTTTGTCAGCAGGATTGTGAACAAACCACCAAGCCGAATTTCGCGAAAGTTGGCGAAGAAGTGGAGCATGGGGAAAGAAGGAACGCATTACATTTTGGTGCAGATTTGAATCACTTTCTTTAAAATTGCAAGATGGGGCATTGGCCTTGGCAGAGGACTACGCTTCTTGAATGCACTTTTGGTTCCAAATGAATCACACCTAAATCTAAAGTAGTTTTTTTGCATACTCCAGCTGTCACACAAACAAACAGACTAACAGCACTGAAAACATACCTCTGTCTCGACTCTCGCTTTGAAAGATGAAAAAACTAAACAGAAGAAACCATTGTGGCTCATGAACTGTGTTGTGACAGCCACTTTAATTTAACCTTCCCTGTTACAATATCAACTGCTTCACTAAAGAGAAATGGTTTGAAGACAGGAGTCATAGTACAAATACACTACATATGAATAAACTGTGTGAACGTACGGTATTGGCTCATTGAGGTGAGCATGTTCATCTGGAGACCTTTCACTTTGTCAGTCACTCCTTATTGAATAAAATGGTGTACAATCCTCAACTCTGCTCAATTCAGTGTTATTTATACACCACAGTTGATCCAAAGTGCTTTACAATACACCGAGGACAACAAACCAAAGGGAAAGAAGACAGAATGGAGGGGGTAAAAAAAAAAAAAAGAGAGAGGTAAATCTTGAGGAAAAAAAAAACGCCAGGGGGGAGTAAACAGCCGAGTTCAAAAGACGCTCCGAGAGTAAAGGCCAATTCATGGTTTCCACATGACTGATGCGGACTCTGAAAGCAAACACGCACTTGGTTGCATTCATACTACACCAGGTGTGTGTCGGTCTACGCTGACGGTTGCACTGCCCCTCATATTGAACATAGAAAAACACAAGGGGTTCGGGAGGATATTTCTGAAAGACTTACTCTAGCTTTGCACTTTTTGCAGGATACCACGGCTAGTTACAGATTGGGCTGTAGCACCGTGTCTCTGATTATTCCTAATATGTGGCACAGTGGGCGGACATAGCACGGAATTTCTGGAGAAATTAGAACTTACTATTGCGTGTGGGCACTGTCCATGGAAAGCATGGTCGAGCAACCCCAAAGTCCAGCATCATTATGGCTCTTCTAAGGAGGAATCATTAAGGTGTAGATGATGTCTTTGCACAATATCGCCTCATTGCTAGCTTTTGTTGTAGGTACCATTCCTGGCACATGCACAGTGCGTGGATCCTAGCAAACTTGGGTGGATGACAAAAGTTATGTCATGGGTACCCTTGTGGACATAAAAAGCCTGAATTGGCAGTGGAATCAATGTCTGCAAGAGTCTACAAAAGTCGACTAAGGTTTGCGTGAATTTAACTTTGTCATTGCATGTTTAGCCTAAAATTATTTGTGTCTGTGCGCAGCAACTATGCTACAAGAGTAGTAGTGCGCATCTGTGGAATATGTAAACATGTTTAAAACAGACTGCAGTATGACAACTATGTATCCGTAGTGTCCACATCATAGACTGTATAAAAGATTGACGTAGCGACCGTGACGTCACCCATTGGTTTCTGCACTGAGAAAATGAAGGCAGGGTTTTGCTACTTCCTGGTTGACATCTTTTTGGAGCCAGTGATGTAAAAATCGTCAGAGGGGGGCGGAGCCATAGGAGCAGCGATTGGTCAGACGGATTGAGAGGCAGGCCCTCCTGCCCGCCCACATTTACCGCCTTCTGCTTGCTTCGTCTGCATCGTCGCTGCCGACTGTCAATCAAGCCAGCCACGCCCCTTGCCCCGCAAAATTTTGACGATTTTTTAAAAATTCAGTATTGATTTATTTTCAGATTGGACACCTGATCTCTGGATTTGACTATGAAAACTAATAAGAAAAAAGCTGTAGGAATGCGGTAATTCGTGATCTGTGATCACTTCTTTTCCAATTCAAGTCTATGGGAGCCAGGGCTTTTTGGAGCCAGCAACTAGCGGACGTAGTGATATTGCAGGTTTTTGACACATTGAACTCCAATTGGAGCAGGACGCAGTACAGTAACAACTATACATCTGTAGTGTCAGCAGCTGTCCACATGTGCATCCGCAAAGGAGTAGAATCACGTGTTTAGCAGCCGTTTGACAGACGCGCTGATGAATTTTGTCATGTTCTAGTGCGACCACCCTTTCAAAAAAAGATGAGGGACAAATCATACCTGGAAGACAGAAACATCTTCTCTATGAATGTTCCTCATGAAGAGCAGCTGAGAAGGTAACTGTTACCTGTAAGTGCCGTATAGAGAGAGATCACATTATACCACCTCCTGATATAATAGCTCCTCTGCCTATATGTTCATCTCCCCCCATCACATGTGCTGCGTTTGCCGTCTTAATGTGGACACGGGCAAAGGCGCAGAGAAAAAGGAAGCATTTTCAAATTTAGCTGGTTTACTGTAGACGCACTCTCATACACTTGCTGATTCGCCCCCACCGTCCCTACCCAACCCTCCCTCCCACAGCCTCTGTAACCTCCCCCTCACCTCTCCTCGCTTCCCCTTCACTCACCCACCCACCCACACTCCATCACCCCACCGTCCACCTCTCACCCCACCACTCTTGCAATCGTTGTGTTCCTCTTCTCTTCTCTCCTCTCCTCCCCTCCACCCACACTCTCTTTTTCTCTGAGCCCCCAGCAGTACCACCATCACTACCAGCACCATCATCTCTCTCTCTCTCTTCCCTGTCCTTTACCACTCTCTTCCCTCTGTCCCTCCCTCCTCTAAAGCCTTCAGGCTCTACTTGATTTATGCTTGCCCTCCCTATCCACACACACCCCACCACCACCACCACCACCAGCACCACCACCACCCACCCACCCTTCCCTATCTCTCCTGGAGGTTGTGGCCCGGCTAGTCCCTAAAAACAACAGCAAGAGAGAGAGAGAGAGAGAGAGAGTGAGTGAGTGAGAGAGAGAGAGAATAACAACCTCTTTTACTTTCCATCCTCCCTCCTTTTTAACCCAGCATTTTTTTCATTCCCCTCTCCCACACTGCTTTTTAAATTGCCTCTGAATTCTTGAGCTGTTTTAGTGCCTCACTCCCCCTTCTCGGCTGAAATTACTTTTTTACCCTCTCAAACTCTGGCATGCTGAGGAAGCAAGTTCCACCTTCCCTCCCCTCTTTGTCCACTCGAGGACAAACACGCACTAATCACACATACAGTTTATGGAGCCGCTCGCGATGAGAGGAGAAAAAAAAAAAAAGGTGAAGGAGAGACTTTCGTTTTTCCTCTCTTGTTTTTGGTAAGCATGACGCTGTAATGTTGCGTCGACAACACGGCAAGTGGCGGAATCTTGTGACAACACGGCTCTTGTAATGCCTTGTCCTTTTCAACCTCAGGCCGGCCGAGCCATTAACCGGGCTGACTCGGGGCAAGGCTTCTTTCTGTGTCTTTCACTGTCACACACACATATACACACTGAGATACACATTGAGAGAGTCTTTCTCCTTTGTTTGCACTCTCCCATACTCAAACATGCACACAAGCCCTACTTTCTTCTCTGACAGCTCTCTTGTGGTCGACAAGCCTCAGTAACTCGTTGCTTAACCACCCTGGACTTTTTTCTCTCCATTGTGTTTGGCTACTGTCTCTGTTGATTCGAAGGTGTGGTGAGAGTGCGCATTTGACTCGAGGTGTTGACGGAGTGCGTCCATCAACAGCCAGGTCGTGTGCGGATGTGTATGAATGTATATATTTTCTTTTTTTTTTTTTCCCCATCGTTTATCCATCAAAACTTGTATTTTTGGAAAATGAAAACTCCCTCACACAGCAGCGGTGGGCTTCGCTCAGAGACGAAGGAGGCATTTGTTGAGACGCTCGCACGACTCGCTACACACACAATCACACAATCAGAACAGAAGATCAGAGGTCAAACTGGGTCAGCTGACCCTTTCCTCCCTTTTCAGGCCTTCGCTCTCCTCCTTTTTACTGCGTCAAAGCGCGTTCTCTAATAACACGCCTCCCCTCGTGAAACGTGCACACACACAGATATACAGTGCAGCCTCCAACCACAGCACATGAAACAGTATCTTCTATCCATTAGCCTTAACTCTCTCAATAGATGATAAATGCAGTATTCCTCGCAAACATTTGAAGTATAGTTCAGCACACACATCTTTTATTCCAAGGCAAGTCTTATTCCTCCTTTGCTTTTTCCCACCCAAGCCCCTACATAGCTTGCAGCATCACTCGCACACGCACATGCACGCGCGCGCACACACACACACACACACACACACACACATAAACACACACATGAACAAAGAGAACCACCATTTCCACATATTTGTCTCTCCTTTTAAAAGGGGGTTTTATTTAGCATAAATGTTGAAGCCAAGGGTGCCTGGCTACCATGGCAACCAAATTAAACGGAGGATCTCTTCAGAAAGCAGAAATCTAAATTATTCGGACTCTTTTATGAAGGGGAAAATGAAAATTCCCTTCACTGTACAGAGACCGCTGCACTGTAAAGGCAGAAGAAAGAGAGGAGAAAAAAAAGATGAGGAAAATGCTATTGTTTTTTTGTATCTGACCATGCAGTTCAAAGGCATATTCCATGCCATTGAAATTCATAGGTTGTTTCATGACAACCGCTACGTTAACACTCAGCATATGTGCACAAAGGAATGATGTAACCACAGTGTCTCTAAAACTCCGGATAAACCTATTGCCTTTGAAAGACACCACAATATGTGTGTCTACAAATCCTCAACCAAACCAGGCTCACGTATGATGAAATCCATAAGCTGCGTGCATGGGATTAGGTGCGACTGTTTCTGGTGTGGTAAATGATTTTATCTGTCAGAACAGGATGAGGTTTAAGTAACACACCATCTACACAGGCCCGATAAAGCTTACATAAGTGAAGGAGGATTATGCAGTATATTCCGATTATTTGGAGAGAAAGCCTGTTTGCGGTCAGCTGAATACTAATTTCTAATATTTCACGCTTAGTCTCGGATATGTGGATATATCCTCCGAAAACAGGATACTGTATGTTGCACAGCGGAGTTTGTCTGCAGGAGTTTGTTGGCTAATGTGTAAGAACGCTGATATTAATTTGGTGTGTGTACCAGACAGAAGTTTGACTGATCTCCGCGCGGACATCGTGAGGCAATCCATAACTCTGCCGTTTAATCTGCAGCCGTGTGACTGAAGCATTGTTACTGTACAACTGCGAGGAGGGCGGACATGTTCCATCTGTGGACGCATGTGTCCAGGGGATGCTGGGAAAAGTGGTCAGGGGTCGTTCACTCATCCAATGAACAGATGAGTGGAGGGAGATGGGGGTCAGAGATGACCCTCTTTTCTCTCTCCCTCTTTTTCCCTTCCTCTCCTTCCATTTGTCTGCCTCTCCTTTCTCCATATACGTGTGTGTGTGTGTGTGTGTTTGTGCATGTGTGTGTATTGTTGTTGGCCAACAGCAGATCTATGTTATTGATTGACTCCTGTGGCTGCTGGGCTGCCCACTGAAGGAGGGGGCAGAGCTCTAATGAATTCCTGCACCTCGTGCCCCTTTGCGCCAACCCCTACACCCCCTCCTTAATTAACTTTGTGTGTGTTTGTGTGTGCGCGGGTGGGTTCGGGGGCGTGCGTGGACGCATGCATGTGTGTTTTTTTGTGTGTCTCCACTGTGCTTCCTCCACAGCTCAACACCCCCGCTTTTACACTCCCCTGCCTTTTTTTTTTTTTTTTTCCTTCCTTTATCTCTCTTTCTCTTAGTACCCTGTCCGTGCCTGTCTTCTTTCTTCTCCTATTTTATCCCCTCTTTTTATATCTGGTGCCTCGTAGTAGTTTGATGGCTGCTGATTACTTCGTATGTATGTCACTCTTATCTGTCGCGCCCCATCTCCTTCTGCCGTCCTCAATATCTCACTCTACACCTTTCAGATATATGTGCGCTTGTGCAGCCGTGCATACAGAACGTGTATCCATCCATCTGATCTGTGATCATTTTATCTATACGGAGCATGAAAAATGACTGACAGCGTGTGTGTGTTTGTGTGTGTGTGAGAAAGAGAGAGAGAGAGGGTGGTCAACATTGACCCAGTAGGCTGTGAAAAGGCTGTATACCCATCGGTATTCCAGACGTGAAGGCAAACTACTGTCTCTGTCACCTTGACTCCCCCTGCAGCAGACGAGCACCGGGCTGCACTGAGGAAACACTTAGCACTACCTGACTGTAGTTAAAATGGACAATAGGGCTATTCTGTTGCCTTGCTCCAATTTTTTTTCTGCTCTTTCTCTTTCCTCTGCTTTCCCATTTCTGTTCTCCGCGCCCTTACGTCACCCCAGTTTCTGTCTTCACTTTGTTTTTTCCCCATTAGCTTTAAGTGTGATTTCTGCATGGGCTCTGTTGAACGGTAGACTTGTATATTAAGATGTCAGAGGGTTTCTGTCCAGAACAATCGCACGTAATTATGTACACACTCCCCTTCAGGCAACGCGCAAGTCTGCATTAGCGCTCAGAAGTCTGTGTGTGTTTGTTTTAGGTGTAGACAAGGCATTCTTTCAAAGTCTCTAAGCCAGCGATGTGCCTGGTGTGTATTTTTGTCTAAGTCTTTGTTAGCGAAAGCAACCTGTCATCAGTTAAATATCAATTAGGAGGCAATGAAAGTGTGCTTGTGTGTCCATATTTGCGTGCGTGCGTGTGTTTGTTTGTGCCTGTTTAAGTGTGGAGCGGAGCTGTCGTCAGCAGTGTGGTCTGACAGTCTTGTAGATCTACAGTGGAACCTCCAGCGACATGTCTGCTGCTGACAGCTTCTCTCTGCTTTCAACCACTCTGATGGCTAAACGCACACACGCAGACGTAACACGCACACGCACACACACACACACACACACACACACACCACGTCTGCCTTTCTGTCTCTTTATGATCTCCCTGTATTTTTGTTGACTGATGATGATGAGGTATGTTAGAGAGTCGAGGAGAGAAAGAGAGATGAATCAGAGCGGTGACGTGTTGGTAGTCGCTACCGAAAACACTGGGTGTAAACGATGACTTGGCTGAGAGGTTTGAAGAACTGGAGGAAAGGAATATGTAGGTTCAGTCTTTTTTCTTTTTTTTTAAAATTTGTTCTCTATCAGGTGAAACTTTCTGAACCCACAAAGTGACAACTATACAAGCACAGGGTCAAGGTTTTCGTAGTTTGACCAACCCTTTTCCCAGCCTGCATGTAATACCTTTTGATGAATTAGTGTGTTTTCAGGTATTGATAGCTGTGCACGGATGCAAGAACCTCACCCATCTTGTCTTACTTCATCTCTACTCAGGGGCAGACGTGACCGAACCCAACAGCTCAGACAGCCGCGGCGAACGCCTCGACTTCTTCCTCAAACAGGAAGAGGCTCTCACCACAGAGCCCGGCTTCCTGGGCACGAACGAATCGGAGGAGGGCGTCGGAGGAGCCGGGGGTGGAACGATCTCGTCCGTAGCCAATCTGAAGGCAGCGCTGATGAGTAAGAACAGCCTGCTGTCACTGCGGGCTGAGATGATGGGAGATGATAACCCCTTGCTGTATGAGTACCTGCCCAAAGGAGGACACTCCCTGTCTTGTAAGTCACTATTTGCGAGCGCTTTTTCCCCCACACTGATTGTTACGCACACACACAATCAGCCACGAAACTCAGTTTAACTTACACCTCACATATACACAAAGTCAAATTTTCTAGTGTATCTTTGAGTACCTGCTTATGTGGTCACCTGTGACACGTAAAACATACAGGCTTGACCGCTTTTGGCATGAGTGTCCTCTGCTGCACAGTATTTTCTCTCATCAGCCACTGTATTTGGATAACTCTGAATGCATGCGTGTGTGTGTGTGTGTGTGTGTATGTGTGTGGTGCCACTTCAGTGTGCAACCAGTTTGTGTGGCAACGCCGGTGATGACTAGTCAGCAGTGACTCAGTGAGAGAACATTTTGCTGGGATCGCTCTTGCTGTCTTGAGAAAATTTGTTTGGTTTTATGTGACAGTTTCTTTGTGCGTATCAGTGGGTCTACGGCTGCATTTCACAGCAGCAAAATAACACGACAGAACAGCAGCAACTGTTCAGATTTTTTTTTTTTTTTTTTTACTTACTTAATTGTTCTACTCAACTACAAAAACAAGCCTCTGCGTGCTGTCGGGGGCGTATTTAACATTAGTATTTTTTTTTTTTTTTTTTACTTACTTAATTGTTCTACTCAACTACAAAAACAAGCCTCTGCGTGCTGTCGGGGGCGTATTTAACATTAGTATTTTCTTCACATTCGTTTATTTTGGAGAATTATGGTGTCGTGTGACATAAACCCAATTACAGCAAGTTGATAAAAATGTGAGCTTTAAGTGTTTCTTATCATCATGAGTGACTGTGCAACCTGTATGTGGAGTGTTTTTTTTTCAATTTGTATGCGTTCAACAACCATCCTTTCCCCCCTTCCAAATGTCTGAAATGTTTTAGGTTATCAGTGGTAAAAGAAACCCTAATATCACTGATAATATTCCGCTCCCTTCCTCCAGTTATTGTGCAAAAAAAAACATTTTCTAACCATATCAATAACAGATCAATAAGCAATAAGTGTGTATTTGTGCTTAATTTGTCTATGTGAACAAGAGATTTTTTACTGTGTTCAGACAGTTTTTTTTGCCTTTCTGTGAGGGTGTTAAACTGTCAGTGTGTGTGCGTGTGTGTGTGCCCTAGTGTGAGTGTATATTTGCTTGAGTCCATGTCCGCGTGGGCACATTTGTGTGTGTGTGTGTGTGTGTGTGTGTGTTCGTTCAACTTGTGTGTTTGTTTCTTTTGCTTTTACTGGCGAGTAATTGGATCTTTTGTCCCGAGTTCTGCCAGTTTTTGTGAGTGGAAGAAAGGCAAAGGAAGGGTACAACTCCAAGCCTAGTCATGTCTATTGAGTTGAGCCCCACTCACCTACAAAATAAAAGACAGGGCCAAGACTGAATAGACCAAAACACGCGTTCACCGTTGCGCGCACTCGCACACGCACGTCACATCGCATCACCCCTTTTGTGCAAGTGTTAAGTGTGTGGGATTGAGATGTTTCTGTTGGCTTAAAGAGGAGAATCAGATGCTGTCACAGCACAGATAGACAGCCTCACAAGCCTCAGAAAAGAGAAGAGGAGGCTTTTTGATACACACTCAGACTTTACAGACACACTCAGCCTTGACTATATGAATAGGACATTTGGAGAATTCAGAGAATGTTAATCATTTGCACCCTGCATAGAAAAAAAAACACGCTGAATGAGCCCTATATCTGTATTTCAGTTGTCACCAAAGAAACCTCATGGAGGTTTTTGGTTAGCCAAACCCTATTTTCTATTCCCTACACAATAGGGGTTGGGGAAATGGGCTTGTCGAGATGGCCAACAGCCTCCCCTCCCACCCCGGGTCTGTCCCTGTGTCTAAATGAGGACAGAAAATAAACAAACACTGTACCTCAGATTACTGGGCGGAGGATAAGTCTGCCTGGTTTGACAGATCACCGCTCCCTCCCTCCCTCCCTGCCTTCCTCCCTCCTCCCTCCCTCCTTTCAGCCCTTTTTCCCCTTCTCCTGTTCTCCTCCCTGCTTCTCCTTCACCCCTGCTTAACATCCTTCCTGTCCTTTTTTTTTTTTTTCCTCCTGTACTTCCCCCCCCACACACACCATCCCTCCCTCCATCTATTTCTCCTTCACCCCTCCTTAACACTCATCCCTCACACTCTCCCTCACTCCCTCCCCTTCTGGCCGGCTCTTGCGGTTCCTCCTTATTTGTCTCACTCCTGTCTTTTCCCCCCTCTTTTACTTCGGCTGTGGAGCATCAAAGCATGTTGGTTTAAAATCCTGGGAAAGTATTGATCTAGACGGAGGGGAGGTAGAGCAAGGTCACCTGGCCCAATTCAAGAGAGACCACTGAATATCAGCAAAAGGCCTTGACATAGAGCTTCTGTCTCCCACTCCTACTCCTCTCCCTTTTTCTCTTTTCTGTCTTTTCTGTATAATTGACTGTTTAATAAAACATGTTTCTTGTAATGATTCATATGTCCAAAAATCTAGACTAAACTGAAAACCAGTGTTCTACAGTTGAGCATCCCTTTTGCCTTATGACAAACTGATCCCACCTTTTTGACAGGACGCGCGATTCAAATGCACGGCTCCTCTCTTTGCGATCCTTTTGCATGGGTCACGGACTGCATCCTCCCTGCACGAGGAATGCCAAAATACAGCGAAACCAGTCTGTATGTCAATCAGCCTCCAAAATCCAATTAAGATCATTGGGATTTGGCCCCACTACCCCTCCGTACGTCAGACAGTCAATGCCAGACAATGGATTTTGCCGGACCATCCCCGCGCACCTGCCTCCACTGCCACCGCAAACGGGCTGTAAAGAACATCCAATTAACTATAGGGATCATACTGACATTATTGAACTTTTCTCTCCACTGCCAGCTCTCATCACTTCACATCTACTTTTGAAAATTGACTCACCCTGTACAATAGCTCCCAGTGGCTCCATAGCTGCTCTCCAGAGGTTTTTTTCTGGGATTATTTATGATTGCGACACAAATTTTGTTCCAAATTCAAGATGTAGACTCTATATTGCAATGCCGTGGCGTCTGCCTCTCTTTTTAGAAGTGTGAGTAAAAGCATGAACCGTAACGAATAATTAAAATAAAGGTGGCGATACAATATTTTCCATTAAAGGCCGCCTAATTAACTTTTTATATAAACTTTGTGATTGCTGGCACTTTTCTAAAAGTCTCTTACCTGCAGGAGGAGCGTAAAGTGTCTGAAACATGAATGCCAATTTGTTGTAGTTTTTTTAAAACAGTAAAGGAGAATAAACCTGTCCAGAGGTTATTGCAAACAAGGCATCATTAAGCCTTATTTGCTACAGCGTCATGGTCTGATTTGGCTATTTACTCCTAATAGACTTACAAAGTTTGAGTTTATTAGCTGTTGGTAACTGGTCAATCCCCTTACAGTTCGCTAAAAACACCTAATAAGTCTTGAGGTCATTCTGACGGCAGGTGGAAGAAAACACACAGGCTCTATTTTAGCGTCTATATGATTATTTTGCATTGAAGTAATTCAATTATTCTACATGATTGTATCAGTCTTCTTTTTTCTTTTGCTCTTGTCACTGTGCAGTGAGTCAGCCTGTTGTTATTTGTATTTTTTTTTACAGCTTGCCAGACACGACTGCACTATTAAACTCAGTGAGACAAGATTGTAAAGTGTACAGTTTGCATGTTCCATTTCTGCAAAGAGGCTCCAACCAGAACTGCGCAACCCAGCCGACGTAGTTATCCCGTGATAGCCTCCTTTCCTGAGAAAGCGTCTCCTGCCAGAACACCATTTGTTAATGAGCTGCTCCCTCTCACCTGTAGCTCATCCTTTTACTCTCTGTCTTCACGTCTCCCTCGCTCTTAATGTTGTTTCTCCTGTCACTGCCGGGGTGGGGAAGAAGAGATGGGGAGTTAAGCATTTGTGTGTGTTCTCAGTAAGTGGGAGTGGGGAGTGTCGGGTGCGGTAGTTTAACATTCCAGGAATCCGTCCACGGTCGAGCCTCATGGTTGTGTGATTCTGTCCGTTGTGCAGAGGAGGGCAATGAATGGCTAACCCACTGCATAACTCTGGAGACATTCCCCAAAATGCTTCCCACACTTGCACACACTCACATACACACTGTCGAGAATAACCTGCGATACATTATGCTTTGATTAATACGCACTATTAATCAAAGTTTTTTTTTTTTTAAAAGAAGGAAAGAAAAAGGACGCGTTCTCGGTTGAAGCTAATGGTGATATTAATGTAGCAGAAAAGCTTATGGAATGGCTGTCTGCGAGAAATTTGAAATTCTTTATCCAGCGTGCCTTAACTTGTTGCTGGTAAACATCTTACATGGTCGATGTAGTCGTCCTTTACCCTGCGTGTACAAAAAGTCTTCACTTGAGCTGCAAGATGGCTCCTCTCCAAAACAATCTCCCTCCACGCTACAGAGGATCCTCAAGCCCTCTCCTTATATGCATTTTACTCGCTCACACAACACATGCACACTCTCTCACAAAGCACACACACACACACACACACACACACGCTGCCATCCTCTGCGCACGCATGTGGGTGGAAGGAGAAGGAGAGCAGAGGAGTGAAAGAAAAAAAGAGAGAGAAAGAGAGAAGAGAAGCCCTAACCCTTTCCCCTTGGCTGGTGGAAAGTGAAACTTCAGAGTTTTTCTTCCTCCCCCTCTCCATAGTGTTTGATAGTGTAGCACTGGCAGCCTCTGTGTGCCCCCCTGCCCACTCTCTCCCGTTGTGTTCTGGTGGCCAGCTGCTAGCAGAGTTGCAGTTGTACGTGAGTGGGTGGGTGAGACTCGTTTCCTGTGCTCCTCAGGGCTCCGCTCCAACAACTACTGCAGCACGCTCCGGCCAGGGGCCACGGGGGCCACTATTCATAACAAACAGGGGGCTGGCTCCTCTCCTCCTCCTCCTCTTCCTCTTCTTCCTCCTCATCTTCCACCATCTTCACCACCACTCCCGCCATCATCATCATCATCAACATCAGCATACTGCCCACCCACTCCACCCACGCCACTGCACCCCTCTGAGCCTCGGCCCCTGGAGGCCCCCGGTCTGCGGGCTGGGGCACCCCTGCTACGCTCAGAGGGCTTGGACATGGAAGTGGAAGAGGCCCCTGAGGGCCCCGAGCCCTCCACCTTGCCTGAGGTAAGCACACAGAGCCTGGCTCAGCTCCAGGGCAGAGGCTGCTCTCTGGGTACCGCTCCTCTTGTCAGATAAAAGTTTGTAACAGTGAGTGGAGAAAAAGCATCTAGGGGGCAGCTTCACCCTGCTTCCACACACACACACACACACACACACATACACACACCGAGAGAGGTTGAGAGGTGACGGAGAGTAGAAAGTGACCAGTGGGAGGGGGGTTATTACAAGAAGAAGTGAGGGGTTAATGGGGTTATTGCTCATCATTGCAAAAGTGGTTTTTTTTTTTGTTGTTTTGTTTTTTTTTCTCTACACGTGTGCCCATCATTGCTCAACCTCTCTCTGTAACTCATTCTCTTTGTGGAATCTGGCATATTTCCTGCTACACTGGAGAAGAAATGCTGTCTGTTTTCTTTCTTTCTTTTTTTTTTTTTTTTTTTTTCTCGGTTGTTTGTCTTTCTTTTCTGTATGCTTTGTTTGCTGTCTCTTCCTTTTCAGATTGCCAGCTCTTCACTCTTGCCTCAGATAATCTTTTAATATAGCTAGACCTGAATTCACCTTCGAGCCAGGAGTCTTTGCTCGGCATTAGCGGTAATGTAGTTTATAGTAGTTACATTAGAGATGACACACCTAGTCACAACGGCGGCGTGTGCTTAGAGATATGGCAGATAACGGCCAAGGTAGTGTGATGAGACTGAGGAGAATCAATACTAGTAGACAATGAGAGGTTTGCTCTCGCAGCCCAGGAAATTGTTTGTTCTTGCTCGGCATGTGTGTGTGTGTGTGTGTGAGTGCGAGAAGTGGGCGTGCGTGTGTGTGTGGCGATATGAGCATGTGTAGATGGGAGTTGTTTTTTTTTTTTTTTTTGTGCCAGGCGGTGTGTGTGCGGGTGAACATTTAGGAGCAGCATTTGATTTCAGTGGACCTGCCTCCCAACAAGCCTCCCTATCTCTACGGACAAGCCATCTGTTTGCCCAGTGCATGGTGTTCTGTTCTTAGAGAGGGGGAGGAGGAGGAGGAGGAGGAGGAAGAGGAGGAGGAGGAGTGTAGGGACTGAGCAAATGGGCGGGGGTGAAGGAATGGCAAGAGCGTGGAGTAGCTGGAGGAAGGGTGAGCTGGGGTGTAGGAGAGAGGAGAGAAGTGGGGACGGGTGTTTGTTGCACCTCGCTAACGCTCAAGGGGGTGTTGAGTGTATGAGTAGCAGGCAGATAATATTATTAATACTGTAGATCAACCTAACTGCTCGTTTTGTGTCCCATAAGGCAGCTTGTAGCAGCCAGAAACTGTCAACTGTTTACTTTTTCCATGTTTGCTTTCTAATCTCAAATAATTATTACCTTGTTTCACTTCCTTTTTTTTTTTTTTTTTTTACTTAACTTTCTGTTTTTATGTCTTTTTTTCTCTTTGTGTTTCTTACATGTATAAAAAAAAGGGGGGGGACAAAAAGCTTGTCTTCACAGCTTGTATCATCTTCCTGCCTCTTGCATGCCCAGACAACATTCCATACAGACTGTATAAATGTGTGCGAGTGACATAACGGCATGTTTTGTGCTTACAGGAGGGCACAAAAGACAAAGAAGACATGAAAGAATATAGCACAGGTACGATTTTTTAAAAAAGCTGATGCATGTCGTGTCTCGATAATTTAAGAGTTTTGCGTGTACTGTACCTCACGATTTTTCTCTCACTTTTCGCCCTCCTCGCTGTTTCAGCTTTGGAAGGTGACCAGTCTCCTGTCGAGAGGGATCAGATGGGCGAGGGGAGCTGTGCTGGTGGCTTGACTGTGCCTGCGTCAGTATCCATGGCTGGCAGAGGGACTAAAGGGCCGCTGGTGCTGGGTGAAGAGGCTGGATCAGGGGAACGAGTCCTGCCAGAGCACGGTGCCTGGCCCTCACAGGGGTTCGCCTGCTCCCTGTGCAAACGGCTGTTCAGCAGCCTGGAGCATCTCAGGGAACACGAATACCGCCACACCCTGTCTCTGATGGCCTTGTCCCTGGACTGGCCGAGCATGCAAGGTCCGCACCACCGACCCACCCAGCCCCATCACCACCCTCAGTCCCAGCCTCTCCACTTCCACCAGTCTCTCTACCGCCCTGCAGTGGCCGAGCCTACGCCGGCGCGCTACCTCTGCTCCCAGTGCCCTGCCAGCTTCACCCTCAAATCTAACGCAGACCGACACGAGAAGACCATCCACTTCAAGAAGAAGCTGATGCAGTGTGTATACTGTCTGAAACACTTCAGAGACCGCACAGATCTGCACAGGCACCTGTCATCCGTGCACTCCAAAGAGAGAGGGCACACCTGCCCAGCCTGTGCCAAGGCTTTTAGCACCCAGAAAAACCTGGCGACACATGTTAAAGTGTGCTGCCAGGTGGGGCCAGTGCCAGGAGCTGTGCTGGGAGGCAGCACTGGGATGGAAATGTCTCAGGGTGGGGTTATTGACCCCCTGTGGCGGCTAACTCAACAGATGAAAGTTGACAATCATAGTCGCAGTATCAATGTGGAAAACTGAGTGGATCTGCAGGCTGTATGCTACACACATTCCTACCCATCCCTGAGCAGTGTATCCTCACGTGTGTTTTACATTCATGCCAAAAATGCTCTGTGGTGTCGTTGCGTTGCACTGACAAGGATAGAATTCCTTTTAAATCAAATGTCTGTTGACATGACTATAAATACCTGGGGACACCTCTTTTTTTTTTTTTTTTTTTTTACAGCTTGTTAAATTTTATGTCTTTTTTTTTATTTTAAGGATGAATAATACAAACTTATGTGTCAAAAATGCACAATTTCTATGCAAAATGGATTTGTTTAAACAAACTTTGGACTTAGGACCAAAACTAAGTTTTGGTGAGCACTGACTCAGCCCCTAAACAGGTAAATTAGTTTCCACTGCGGTGCTGGGTGGGCAGACAGGGGTGTCTTTCCACCTCTCAGGCCTAAACCACTTGTCTGGCTCTCTGTCGCCAGTCACCAGTCTGACTAAACTCTTCTCTCCTTTTTAGGCAGAGAGATCTTTATCATTGTGTCCACCCCTGCATTACGGACACAAAGACATTCAGACGCAGTTTATATCTGCCAGGGACTCACAGGCCACACAACCACACCACCTGCAGGAACTTTGTAGCATTGCAAGCATGGGAACGGAATAAATGCCCATATCAGATTGTGACTGTTGCCAGTGGTAGAGCGCCTCAACAAATATTAAGGAATGCCATAAAAGAACTTAAATGGAAAATAAAATTTATTTGTGATTTATTTTCTTTGCTCTATAAGTCAAAGAGGATAAACAGAACTAAGGAATTCTACACTAGATCCACCTCCACTGGACGCGCAGACGCTTGTCCTCACTCCTTCAGCCTGACATGACCACCTTCAATCAGTGTTGTGAGATCAGTGCAGATGGCGGGGATGTGCTGAATGAGACAAAGCCAGCTAAAACAATAGACCAGCAGCAGCGAGGATGGGGGTTGGGTGGTGTCATTTTCTCTTTCTCTGTCCATGTCCCAGATCTGTAAGTCTTGTAGTGGCTGAGTGTGGCTGAAGCTGGACAGTAATTGGCCCTTCACGGCTCCGGACCCCTTAACCCCTGACCCCTCATCTGAAGAGGAAGTGGGGAACTAGGGCCAGATGCCCTTTAAACCAGATGAGCTTAGTGATGTCATGGCTGCGGACGGATAATGTGTGGATGTGAGCACGAGGTAGAAAATGGGGGGGGGATGCAGGAGAATAATAATGCAGGTGGTGAGGACCGAGTGGGGTGGAGGTGGATGATGTCGACAAGTGGGTGCAGGGATGCAGGATTTTGGAATCAGTGTGAAGACTGGCCTGAAAATGGTTGCTAATGCAAATTCACACCAATTTCTGCCAAAATTTTCTTCTTTTGAGTTTACAGCAGGCCTTTACCCTGCAACAAGATATTGTCTTGATACAGCTCATTAACGGAGGTTTATAGTGAGCACCCATACTGTGAATACCTAAAGGGAAGACATCTACCTGTGTTTACCTGTAAAATTCACTTCAGCACATCGAGAATACACACACACATATATATATAGGAACTCCCAAATGCCAAATCCTTTCTGCTACAAAATCCCATTTTTCAGGTTGCACTTTCTGTCCTAGCCAGCAGCTGAAACAGACTGGCAGGCTCAGAGAAGTCAGGAACTAATCAGGAACTCTGCAGAGCCAGTCTTTGAGGAGAAACAAAATACTGTACAGCCATTGTGTGGTATTTATGTGTTTGAGTAAGTAAGTGTCGCTGTAAATATCGTAACATATTTCACTCTAGATTTTCTCATGGAAACCCATGTACTGTACAAAAATCTGTACTTTTTTTTTTAAAAAAACACAGAATGAGATTCTGCTTGTAGATTTTATGCTGTAAATTAAACTACGATGGAAAACGTGAAAACCTTGCTGCCGTTTTCTCTCTTTTATGCAGGTGTCATGCACCCATTCGCAACAATATTTCTCTCCTTACTTTTGTATTTTAACCTATAAAAAACAAACCAAAAAAAATGTCTGAATGCCTAAATCTGTTGTGCGGTTCATGTATGCTTGCATGTTTTTCGCTGATGTGCTGTCAAATATTTAATCAGCGCAGAAGTCGTTTTGCAGATGGAGGTAATTATAATGTATCACTTAAAGTTTATAACCCTTAACTGTGTGTTTGACCCCTCCTTAATGTATAGTAGATGTGTACAGATGTGTGTGTTGTGTTTCAGTCCTCATAAATCCCGTCCTGATCTTTCACGGTCGTATATTGTGAGCTCTCCCTGTAAACTTTGTCATTGGCTACAAACGTACACACACCAGGCACATCTGTTGTCTTGGACGCCCTTCACCTGGCTTAACTACCTTTTAAATCAAGACTTTAGATAATTGGCTTACCCAGCCTCTATACAAGATTGAGGCACAGTATTAATATTTGTCTTTTTTCTGTTTTCTTTATTTTGCTGTAGCCTCCCTTTGTGTGATTTTATTTCCCTCCCTTTGTGTGGATGATTTTATTTTCTCGTCATTGTCTGTGTTTGTCTTTCTGTCTGTTTTTGCTGTCCATAGTAGAGACCCTCTAGAGCAACTAAGGCAGACTGACTGTTGTGTCATGTGTTTATAGTATCTCTTTGCCTTTATTGCTTTAGTATGGAGGAAGAGCTGTTGCCAGGGCAACTGTAGCTTTGACTGGGATTGGGGTGGCCATGGGAATTGATGGTACATTTCTAGACCATGGCGCTAATTAAATGTAATAACTGAAAAGTGACGTCTCGGTTTATTTAAATGAGCTTCATTCAACACTAATCAATCCTCCCCTCTTCCCTCTCCATCTTCTTCCTCCCCTTCCTCCCTCCCTCCCCATGTCTGTCCTTACAGTGAATGACTTCACGGTGATCCGTAAAAAGTTCAAGTGCCCCTACTGCAGCTTCTCTGCTATGCATCAGTGCATCCTAAAGAGGCACATGCGCTCCCATACTGGTGAGAGGCCCTACCCCTGTGAAATCTGTGGCAAGAAGTTCACCAGACGGGAGCACATGAAGAGACACACACTGGTGAGTGCAGTTAAAGAGGCTCCTGTAGGGGTCAGTCAATTACACCGTATCCAAAAGGGTAAATTAAACATTTGAAAATGATGTGTTTCTGTTTGCACAGGTCCACAGCAAAGACAAGAAGTACGTGTGTAAAGTGTGCAGCCGAGTCTTCATGTCAGCAGCCAGCGTGGGAATCAAACACGGATCGCGTCGCCACGGAGTCTGTGCCGACTGCTCCGGTCGGGGCATGGCCGCTTTGCTGGACCACAACGGGGAGGTGGGCGGGGACATCTCTCCGGAGGAGGAGCTGTATCCCGGCGACCGCTTCCACGATGACCAGGCGGAGTGCGATGGCGATGGAGAAGGGGAGGAGGAGATGATGGTGGAAGGGGACGGAGAGATGTTGGGAGAAGGGGAGGAGGAAGGAGGGAAGTGGAAGGACTCAGGGATGACCACTGAGGCGCACGGAACACTGGACAATGAGAAGGAGGAGAGTGACTCCTCGGCACAGGAGGGGGAGCAGCAGAACGGGAGCGAGAGGGACTTCGCCTGGATCTCATAGAATCTGTTCGGCTCCTGTTAGTGGCTCATCAACCAATCTCTGAAGATCTCTTGTGATCTCTCAGGCAGAATCCTCTGCTCTCTTTACCCATTCGTCCCACTGTGGGCAGGCCTTCCTTTGAATGGAAATGCTGTAGGGTGATGCGCGACAATGATCTAATTCCATTCTGAGTAACACTCAAATGCACGCACACACACACACACACACACTCTCTCACACACACACACTTACGCTATTCTAAACCTTGACTGCCATAGTAGAAGAAGAGTGATCAAGAGATGGCTTAAGTGCAAGGCTTTTTCTGCTTACCTCCTTTACTTCTGATGCAGTGTTTTTTTTTTGTGTTTCTTTTTCTTGAGGGTTCAGGCTAGAGTCCAGTAGTTTTCTACTCTGTCACAACAGGAATCAACGAGGACGCTGCCAAGGACACGCCCAACGCTAGACTGCAACTTTGTATGTTTGCCATCACAATCACCATGGAAACCAAGGATCACTGACAGTGTAGGGGAATAGTCACGAGGAGGAGAGTCTTGGTCGCTCCTCCTCGTCTGTAATGTTTCTGGGGAAAGTGTCTCTCTATGAGTGAAGGGAGAGTCTAAATCTATTGCAAAGCTATATGTGTCAGAGGACCGGGCAGCCCGACGGCACATTGTTGATGCAGAGTCCTACTGCCACAGACTTGCACTTTAATGACAACTGACTTCTATCAAAGCCCTGAACCCGTGGTTTACATTTTTGATCTGATCTTTACTTACCTGAACAACTCGGTGACCGCACCTACCTTTAAGGATATACTTTATGTCCTCTTGACTGTTATCACGATATAGAAATCACTGAATCTTTGTGCAGATTGCTGTTTATAGAGCCTATGCCTTTCAGTGTGGTCCTTAAATCTTTTCTTCACTTAAGTTTACCACCTGGTTTCTATCGATCCATTCCAACAAATACTGGAGATGTACATACGATTTTTTGGAATTTGAGGAGGAAAAAAAAGGGGGAATGAAGGCTGCGCGAGACAGAGAGAGACAGAGAGACTGAAAGTCAGTGTACGCGAGAGTTCGAACCGCCTTTACACACATCGGTTTCTGCTTCCCTGTTTGGAAAATCAGCTCAAGCACACAATGGATCCACATGACCCACACTAATAACTCTTTCTGTCTCTCTCGCTGTCTGGTTCAGTTTCTCTCACACTGGAGGTTGCGAATAATAGGACCTGAGAGCCAAGTCTCTCACACCTAAGGAGGAGCTGCCTTTGTTTAAAACTGTTTTGGTTTTTTTTTCTTGTGTGTGTGTGTTTTTTTGTTGTTGTTGTTTTTTTTTCCTTAGTCATGTAATTTCCAGTTTCTGGATACAGAATATGCAGACTCGTTCCATGGTTAATCTTTCTTTTGGCGATATACTTTCTCCGGCTTCGTAAGGTTAAAAGAAGAGGATCAAAAATTGTGCTTGAAATTCAGACTTTGATATTTGTAGAGAGTGTAATATTAATTTGTTTTGTTTTAACAGCTATTTATTGAAAAAAAACCTGTTTGTGGATTCCTGATTTTTGAGAAGTCATTCCCTCCCCTCTCTCTTTCTCTCTCTCTCTCTCTCCCTCTCTCTGTGTTTTGGCTGGAACAGGATGGGTGTTTGTACAGTATGCAAGAATGAGTGTCCAGTGTCCAAAAATAGTCTATATTGATTTCTTAAGATTATTTCCATGTTTTTTGGCAAAGTTATTGACAATTCAAGAGAGGCAGATGACATGTCTTATTATTATGAATATCAGAACTATGATTACTGTTGTTGATGTTACTATTATTAATTATTATTAAGTGCTGGATGCTAAGCTTTATTGTGTTTTCTTTTTTTTTTTTTGATATTTTATATCTTGTATAAGAAAAAAAAAAGCTTTTATACTTTGCCTTGTTGTGGACAGCAAGCCATGGGGCTTTTATCAACCTTTTATTGTGCCAGTTTACGCTTTTTCTGTCGTATTTGCTTTTTTTTTNACCAAGGGGGAAAACACATTCACTGTCAAACTTCTCTGTTAGATATTTGATTGAAACATATATTCAGCACACGCTTTTGCATCACTAATGTACACTAATTGATTAATATCAAACCAAAAACAATCTTGTACTTTGTATACATGAAGTGCTTTTGTTTCACAGTCTGTGTGTGCAGGTGCTTTTTTGGATTTATTGTTGTGGTAAACGGTTTTGTTGTTGAGTTGTTTTTATTTTTGAACCTGTCACTATGTGTCACAGTTTGAAAAAGTGCACACGTTATGGTATTATTGTGAATATGAAGGGCTGTGTGAAAGGACCAGCTAGCTTTTTGAAGACTGCATCCTAAAATCGAGTTTTTTTTTCTTTCTTTTTTTCTAGTTTCTACTGTCTTGCGCCTCAAATGGCACACAATCAAGTAGTAATGCAGCGTGCAGACCAAACTCTCCTCTCGGACAGCAGAGCGTTCAGTCTACATGCTGTATTTCTACATGCTGGTGTTTTACTGGCTCGACTTCAGTTCATTTGCATAAAGGGAAAGCGAGTGCTGCAGTAGTAACTCTGGGAAACATTTCGTTGCCAGTGCTGGTCGCACACGTCAGGCTTCTCTGCTACAGGTGCTGTGGACTGCACTTCCCATCAACCCCTGCTGAGAACGTCTCAGTGCGATTCGTGATGCTTTCTTCATGTCTGGCAACCGTCTTTATTTTGTTTGTATTATTTATTGTGTTTTTCTTTGACCCATTTTTCAAATAGTTGTACTTTTCTGGGGTGTAAAAAAAAAAACAAAAAAAAAGAAAGAAAAAAAAAAAAAGAAAGACAATGGGGTAAAAATTTTTATGAATGTCAATGGTGGGTGTGGAAGGAACCCATGATCAGTGACAAATCTCTGTCCCGTGGCGCCGTTGCGGCCACCGAGAGACATCTGGATGTATGCGTGACTCCCCCCGGCCCTGCGCTCTTCTCACGACCTGTACTGTACGTCTTCTTCCTCATTCTGGGTTGTACTTCAGGAAAATGTCTGCCATCAACCCCTCAATATGTGCCTCAATGACATTTCACCTGTGTGCTTGTGAGAGTGCTTGTTTCCAAGAGATGACTGAATATTTGTATCAGTGGATAGAGATTACCGAGATGATCAGATTAGAGGTGCAAAATGTTTTTTTTTTTTTTGGTTGTTGTTTTTTTCCGAGGATAAAACTTCAAAGAGACAAATCATGATGGGCGACCAGATTCTCCTTCCCACCGTGTGTTGATGACCTTTTGTGCCCTGATTCTGTGGTCTTAACTGCATGCCTGTGTTCATTTTGTCATACCAAAGCGACATCTTCGGCATCTGCACACAACTGTCTCATTCCACACGATGCAAAACTGGAACTGTTTGCTCTATTGCAGATGAATATGGGTATTCTTAGACGTGTACAAATTGCAATCCTCATTTAGCCTGTATAGCTTGATTCACACGTGCAAATCATGAAGCCATAGATATGGGTATATCTATATTATACTATATTTCAAAATTGGCGCTTTTTACTTTAGATTTTGTTCTTCTACTAAGAGTGATGTGTGTATACCTTCATATATATGAATTTATATTACTATTATATATTATTTATTTTCTCTCAAGTTTCAGAGGGTCTTTAGTTTGTAAAAGGTCACACTTGAAGCTTGAGGTTTGTTTATTTTCATTGGGAATATTGTTCAATATGATACTGACTTTATATTGATTATTATCATAATCCTGTGTTTGTAACAAAATGTGCTAAATAATCAAAAAAACCTGTCCTGTTTTTACACCTGTTTTGTTTTGGGCAGATTTAAGTGCTCTTGTGCAGATATTTTTTCGGTTGATAGTACTGATCACAAAACATTTTTACAGTCAACCATGAGCCTCCTGTTTTGATGTTGGGACAGGCCCCACCAGCCGTCCAAGCCTCTTTCTAACTTCATGTTTAGTGGAAGAATTAGCTTGACTATTATTTGCAAAAACCAATCAGTCTCAATAAATTTTGAAATTGCTGCTGTAAAGAAGTGAACAACATGCGCTGTGCCTTTTGTTTGATTTTTTACATGCCTCTTGATGGGAACCGGTGTTGTCAAACCTCCTGCTGTCCACAAGGGGGAGGAAGACACAAGTCAAAGAAAGCAGACACACAGAGGAGTGAATTCAATTGGTTTAAACGGCCATATTTCCTTCTTATGAAGATTTGTCGTGATAAAGAGCTGCTGTGTTTCATTATCGCATTATTCACATAAAATATAAAGAATCTGATGGCAGGATTCGTCCATTCAGGTTTATTTTCTTTCTGTCACATTACATCACATAGATCACATTATCAGCATCATACATGGTCATCCATCTTTTTCAAGCACTAGTCATAGGCTTGACATTCACACAAATACTCCTTGAGTGCACCACTCCTCAGAAAGTGCTTCCTCCATGTGTGTGGGACTGGTGATGAAGACCAGAGGCCGAGCCCACACACAGGAGAAATCTTGCCCTCCAGTGAAGACCCAAGGCTGACGTAATGTTTCCCGCAAAACGCTTTTAGCACTGCGTGTGCGTTTGTGTTCGTGTGTGTGTGGGTCAGACTGCAATGAGCATTTTTACATTTAGAGAAAAACAATCTACATCAGCCTTGGGTTATTGGATACTGAGAGGGGAAATCTAACACATAAAACCCTTCAGTGTTGTATCTCCTAACAAAAAAAAATAAAAAGAATAGGAAAAAATGAGCGATGCTAGACATGCAAAACAACCTCAAACTCAACCAGACAATCAATCAATGAGAAAAAGAAAAAGAAGGAGAAGCAAAGGTTGGTTTTCACACCAGCCAGTGTAAGGCTGAGTAAAAATACAACATGAGAGGGGAAAAAATGGTCATCAAATGAGAGAAGTGACAGACAGGGTAAACGCCTGGACAAACAATAAGAGCACAGTAGAAGAAGCAGAGAACTGAGTGGAGCTGCCATTGCAATGCATTACATTTATTTTGGAAGGAGATCTATTGGCTTTGCTGCTGCTGGTTTACAAACAAACGGAAACTGACATTCAAGAAAGCAGCACATCAATTTTTGACATTTTTTGGAAAGAAAAAAAAAAAAAGGCTTTTTTTTGATGCACATTTCAAGGGTTTAGTTTAGCTTAATATACTGGGTAAAGGCTTGGGTGGGACCACAGTAAAGCTGGATAGCACAAGAACAGGAAATGGAAAAGGACAAGGTGATCAGAGAAGAATTGCTGTAGTGAAAAGGAAGTAGGAAGGATATGTCTTTTAGGAAGCAAGTGGAAGACACTAAAAGCATGCTGTCTGTTGGAATGTGCAGGGCAGGATAAAGATTCCCACAAGTTGGACATTTCCATGGTGACCAAAGGTCTAAAGGTTATCCTGCCTAACAACAACTTAATGTCACAACCACAAACAATATCCACGACGACGATAACCACACATATTCAGAAAAAAGTTACCATTTGGCAGGGCGATCGACAAAAGACAGAACAGTGAGAGTGTGAGAGAGTAGACCAGATGTCACCAAAAAGCAAGTTAGTTCTTGTTCCATTGTAAAGCGTCTCATTGCACAAAGTAAGATAGTAAAGCAATACTGCATGGTTGTGTTATTATATATGACTTAGCAGTGTGGCGACAGCTGTCTGTGGGTGGTAAAAATTTGGATACCGAAATCAGGACGACTACAGGTTCACTACAGGCAGTACAAACTAGCCAGCAACTATTACAACAACAAAACAAAACAACAAAAAAAGACTTTTTTTATAGGTTTTACATTCAACGGGTTTTGTTTTTCTCCCCTTTGCCTCTAAGCTACAACATACATTGAATCTGTTCACTATAGCTTCTCAATCGACTTTTTAAAAAAAAATGAAAGAAAAATATTCTGAGCAACTGTACTGTAAAAAAAGTTTCCTTTTCATATAACAGAGATACAACAACAAACAAAACAACAACAATATATGAAAAAAAAGCCTCATGGTTCTCTTTATGTTGCATATGTACAAGAAAGCCCTGAAACTGCAAATCCACCTATATCGTCACTGCGTGTCTCGTGTCCATCTACTGTAAAAAATCTCCAGTTTCCCCCCGCACACCCATCGACCGTCACTCTCCACAATCTCCATCCCTCATTGTGTGGGTGAAAGTTGTGATTGCTGATGTATTTTACAAAGAATTCACCAAAACGTTCTCTTGTTAAAGGTCTGCACACAAGAGCAACTTTGTACCCACGTTTCTGTCTGGCCAACGGTGATCTTAAGTCGCACTCAAAGAACCAAACTCTTAATGATGCAGCCATGGGACTCGATCGTCACAGGCCAGTTTAGTGCAACTTGAAAAAACGGTGGAATATCAGCTGGCGAGCACATGAGCCTGTTAGCTTAACACGGCCTGAAAGTCCCATTGTCTGCCGGCAGAAGCACTGGCCTCTAACCCTGCTGGTGGAATCTAAAAGTGCTTACACTGAGGACGGAGAGAGACTAGACGGGTTGCATTTGACACGTTACCAACGACCAAACTAAAGCTAACAAAACTGAAAGTGGTATCCAGCACTAATAACAGTATGTACACATTACTACCTCAGCTCAGTAAATGTAAAGAAGCGGGAATTTGTTTTTTTGTTTTGTTTTTTTTTTAAGTAAAGGAAGCACAAAGCTGAAATTTATGAATAAGTGTGTGAGTATTGTGAGGGAGAAAAAAAACCCAGGCAATAAAAAAACTGTAAAGCATCCGTTATCAAGACGATAAAGAGTAGTTACTGACTGAAACTGGTGTTTTACCATCACTGAGACAAGGCTGGTACTGCTTTCGACCCTTGGCACTAGTCCAAGGAAAGGCAAAGTGACTGACTGAGTACCACACTGTACTTCCAGTACCACACTCCCTAAAACTGCCAGCACCGCTGTGTCTAGTACAATAAATCTGACACAAAGAGCAAGACATCAACTGTCAAGATCGCTTGGTAATAATGGGGAACCCCAGAGGTTCACGACCCCACATCCCTGACACCCCATTTATTCCATCGGGCAGTGACGATATCCCTCCCACCCCTTCAAAACAAAATACCCTTTCACTTAAAAATTTGTGTATATAAAATGTCCATGTACAAAAACATGTCTTTGCGCAGTGCAACGTAGTGCAATTTCATCAGGTCAGTATACCTTTTCCTTTTTGTTTTCTTTGAATTGGCACTTGGTGAAGTTGGTGAAGTTTCTGACTGGAAGAGGCCTTAGCTTATCTGGGACATCACTGGAATAAACACTTTACAGGGAGGATCATAAATTAAAAAAAAAAAAGGAAACAGGAACTCAATGAGACATAAACTACTATGACAGCAACCATATGGGCTTAATGCTTTTTTTCTTTTCTTTTTTTTTGCGCTTTGACCTCATGCATCAGCTTCGAGAAGTGATGACTAGTTGCCTATAACATGGTATCAGCCAACGGCACATGTGAGCCCAGAGGACAGCATAGGTGCTTCTATGGCGACAGAGGTCTGAAGTCGTACTGGATCTCAATCAAGGATCCTGCTCGAGGATGGCCTACTCATATCGACGAGGACAGGCACTCTGTGTTTGTCATACGTTGCTACTGAGATCAGGTCAGGTCAGTGTTAGGAGCGCTTCGAGAGAAGAGGACACACAGCAGAATCCACATTCAAACAGCTGCTAACATACAGCACATCAATTAAAAAAAAAAAAAGAGAGAGAGATTCACAACAATGGTGGATCTCTTCAAAAGTATATATATCTAATATCATGACTATATTACTAAGAGCAAATTGGAAATTAGCTGTGTTGTTTTTTTTTTTTTTTCTCTTAAGGGCATTGTCTTGTTTGAATCGAGGGTCTAAGAATAGGGGGTGTTATAATATATACACATTGTAAAGCCCTTTGAGGCAAATTTATGATGTTTGACTATAGGAATAAATAATTTGAGTTGGCCCTATGGTTTGAAGAAGGTTATCATTTAAAAAAAATCTGCATTGTCTGTTGTTTCTGTCATTTAAACCTAGAAACTGATTAAGTCAACTCAGAGAAAGTCAATGACAACTACACATTACTAATTAACAGGAGGGGGAAGTTTAAAAACTATTTAAAAAGACTAGGGACAGTATATTTTTTAAAAAACACTATAAAAATGTCTTATGTCTCTTGCTTTTCGTTTCTTTCCTGTTTTATATCTTTGACGAATACAAAACAGGTAACAAAATAGTTTTAAAATGAACAGTTTTCTTCAAATGGCCACTAATGCTGAAAAACACGTTAAAAAGGGATATATCAAAAAACTGAAGTATCTAACTATCTAAAAAAATCTACCACCTATATTTTATCTAAAGCTTGGAAACCTTGGCCTACCTTTAACTATTACAAGCCTGTCCTAAAAAGTAAGACTCCATTTTGGTAAAACATTTTAAAAACCTCACTCATAGAAATCAGTATACAGTCGACCACCAACGCTCCTGTTCTGCACTGACTTGATTTGACTCTCACGATTTATCTTCAAATGTTACACCAGAGTGAAAGATTATTTTCAAGGATAAAACGCAGCATGTATTAAAACGTAGGGAAGTTTTGGGTCCTATGAAGTTAGGTCTAGTATCTAAAAATAATGCTGGTTAATGGCAATTATTCCAAAGACTACAGAATGGGTAACCTCTCCATTTAAAACTGTAAGAAATGAATTAGAATGCCTGACTTCTTATCAGGTAGTGATTGTTGGGTTACAACGTCTATGTTATTTACCTACATACACAATTTACATCAGTCAGACTGTGAGTTAAAGTTTCAAAGGGCAGTTATCATTCACGTATCGTTGTGGTAAACAATCTCTTTAAGAACATCAGCTGTCAAAGGAAGAATAATGAGCCTTTCTGCCTCAACTCATGACTCAATGACAACCACAAAGCAAGAAAGACAATATTAAATGCTGTAATCCTGCTGATTGCACAGTGCAACTGCAAGTTGTTTCAGCAAGTCATTGCTGAAAATAAACTATATAAGAAACAGATATTCACGCTCTTAGGCATACGCTGGGGGTTACAGTGATGCTCTAAAAGATGACATATTTCTTCAAGGTGCATATCTCTACAGTAAAAGTATAGAGAAAAAGAGAGGGAAATATATTTCTGATATTTTGTACATCTCTCGAAAATATTTTGGAACATCAAGGGAGAACTTTTTGTACCACTTGTTGTGTAAGATTTGGTGCAGTTTTGCAAAACTACAAATATAGCGGGCAGTATAGAATTTGTCTAAATGAACAAGTTGTTTGATATTGAATAATATGTATCCAGACATGCAGTCGACGTCCAGTTAGACTGCAGAAGACAGTGATGTTGGAGCTTACACCAAAAAAAAAGTTGGTTGTAAGTAAACAGGCCTTTTGCATTTCTTAGGTTTGAAGTCCCTTAAACAGTGACGATAAGAAACGGATATGCTACAGAATTCATACCGAGTAGATCTGGTTGTTAACCCTTGAACCTCCAAAAAAAGTGTCATGATCAATCCTTAACAGTAGCTTACATGATGCTCCTATAATGAACAACAGAGTATACCAAAAAAGCTTATCTGTAGTCTTTAAACATTGCCTTGAGTTGAAGCAAGTGAAAAACAAAAAAGATCAACTCAAGAAGGTTCATAAGCCAATTTAAATGTTTTTTTTTTTCTTTTTTTTCTTATTCGTCAGAGTGAAAATGTCTCAGTCTTAGAAAAAGTCTCAAAACCTGCATAAAGTTATTTTTTTCTTGATGGTTTTTTGTTTGTTTTTACCAACCAGTTTTATTTTCTCTTTGTGTTTGGAAACGGAAAAGAGAGAAGGCGAGCCCCCCTGCTGGGCTGGAGGAAGCAGCACCGAGAACTCCATCGTGAAGAAATCTCCCCTCGTCTCGTCAGTGGAAGCGTCCACCTTGCTGTCACTCCGAGTGAGGAAGAGCTCATCTCACAGACCGGGGAAGGGGACTGGATTAGTCGGTGAATCTCTGACAGGCTTTTTTCCAGCGACAGGCTGTGCACCACATTTCTCTCTTCTCCATGCCGTACACCTTTCTGCACTTCTTCGCCTCCCCGCGGGGTTTCCTTGGTAACAGCAGATGTGACAGCATAAGGACATGCACACAGACATCCAGACGCCCACATGGGCAAAAAAAAGAAAACACACACATATATGTGCAACACGCTCAATGGCGTCTAAATGTGTACGTGTGCATGTAAGGGCAGGATTAGGAACACAAACACATACACACTTACAAGTCTTCTTATTTAACAAGTCAACATTAAAATGACTCTGTACAAGAGAGACATCTGGGAAAGGTTGAGATTTAAAGACAAATTAATCTCCAAGACCTTATTTTACATTCCACTGGCAATAAACTATTACATATAACACACTGCTACAAACATTAGTACATTTAATCATTTACAATTTATCATGTAAAAAAAGAGAATTTAATTTTAGGAACACTAAAATTCACAATTCAGACTCTACAAAGGGAACAGACTATGTTCTGAGCCAGCGCGACATAAAAAGATGCTAAAGAAAGAAACACAATTTGGTATTGATAATATTGCCTGGTGAATAATATAATAATTACAGAATAAGGGCGCAGTACTACCCCCCTTCTTGACTTTAACAGAATAGTTTAACAATCTTAACACAATCGCAGATGCACAGCAAATGGCCGATGCGTACCTGGTTCCTGGTGTTGATTTAGGTGCCGGTGTTATTAAAGTGTGGTTCTTATTAACAGTGGTGTGTGTGCTGGCTGCAGGCTGCCGCTTTTCACCGATGCTAACTGTCCGAACATGAGTCACAGGCCCCTGGCAAAGTGGAAAGACATCAGAAGCGTATTGGTTAATATCATACTGACACAGTGAAGCCTCAGAGCGCCTGGGCTCCTCTCTCCAACGTGGGCGAAAAAACAGAAACGATCAGTTATCATACACTGATTAAACAGACACCAATAAATAAAGTTTAGGTTGTTACAAACACAAGACACAACCTTAGTTCTGCTCTTGTCAGTACAGTATTACTAGTGTAACTAGTTTATGTAACTTGCAAGAACTTTTGTAGCTTAACTGAAAAGTTTAGCTCAATAATAAATATCTGCATTTCATGGACTGGGCAGATTCTGTTGTCATACATCATGTTAGATCAACTACCTTCACTAGTTCTTTTTATGGTGAGCCGTGAATATCTCAAATTATGCATTATTGTGCATAAGTCCAGCCTCCCATGGGTAAACTACACACTTTGTTGAAAAGCAGTGAATGCCACCTCTACGGCGAACATCTAAAACAATGCTTCTTTCAAATTTGAATGCACTGTTACTTTTTTTATATCATGAACTTGAAAAAATAAACAATAAAACTGAGTGTGCAAACGTTTGGCCACTTCCCCAGTGATTGTTGTCATTTCTAGAGTACCTTACTGGCAGAAAATTCTTTATCATCTTTGATTATCACCCTGTATTGCGCAACTACCGTAAGCATCCCATGTTATCAAGAGACAGACACAAGCTATCACAAATACACATATGACATCCAACTTTGCATTGCCATGGTTCCAGCGTTAGTGCATGTACGTCTTAAAAGTTTCCTGCAACACAATCACGATAAAACACAGGAACTTGTTTCTGGAATGGAGTAAAATACCTGCTGTAGGTGTCCTTCTGGGCTATAATGCAAGTGTTTATGCCTACATAACACCAGTAAGTCTGTTAAAAAACTAGCCTGTTTAATTGTGGTCTCTAATAAAAGTTTTTTGTGTCCCTGCAGTGGTTGGTTGTCAGTTTTGTTATTGATTTTAAGTTCTTTTTATTGGTTTGTAAATATTTCTGTGGCTGAAGATGTCTCATGTGCTTTAAAATGTAATATGTGCCTCCTTCATCCCTCAGGTCCTCTGACTGTCTCAAATGAGCCCAGACTCTGATTTAAGGCAAGAATGTCTTCAATCATTTTGGTCACAGCCAACTAGAGGCACTGAGGAACTTTAACAATAACATTGTTTTATGTCAACATTTATAACATATTCCACATATTTATTCACACTCCACATTCAGACATTTCTTCGATTTCTTCAGACTTGCTTTGTCATGTGTTTGATTTCTATTTAATAACCTCCGTCCTACATGTGAGACCGCACACATAATATAACATAGATAACAATATTTAATGTTGTGCACACATGGTTTATTTTCTAGTTTTGATTTTATATATTAACCTGTTTAAATAGTATCTTTCAATAAATTGAGCCAAAGAGAGACAAGCACAGATGCCTCCATGTATAAAAAGATCACGGTGTAAAGAAGCAAGCAGAATGAAAAAAACTGTGACAAAAAAAAAAAAAAGCTCAAATGGCTTCAAGTGGAAACAGCAGGAGAGAAATTAAGATAAAGATAAAAAGCCGTGAGACAAAGCCTCACTCACCGGGACGCCTTTAAAAATGACAGGAGGGGACTGCCACGACACACTGATGCCATTCCCAGTCCCAGTTCCAGGCCCGATCCCATTACCACTGCCTATCCCAGCCAGCTCAGGACCTACTGGGATACTCACTGGAGCAGTGGCCTGGAACATGGACAACCACCCCACATAACCAGGAGAGGACACAACAGAAACAAGGAGGGACAGGAAATGTGCAGACAGAAACAGACAAGAGAGTACAGAAGAAATAGAAGGTATAATTAGTAGGGAAGGCATTTCTTCAGCTTTTAATCTGAAATATGTCTTTTAATCAGCAAAACTGCCTCCGCCGATTTTTTAATTTGCCATGAACGACAAAAAATGTGAAAGTTAAAGTGAGAACTATGGTTCAGCCTGTCTCACACTATGAGTTTTAGGCTGATTTACCCCCATTTCGCTCCTTTTATTGATAACAGAAAAAAATCTGGTTTGGGATCTTGTTTTGAGCTACTGTTCATTCCAGATCCTTTAATAATCTGAGTGGTTTACAGATTCAGTCTTAAACCTCCTGAACTGATGGCAGATTCATTGGGGTCATCCTGATTAATATCAAACATGGTATTACTAGCACCCAGAATAGTGGACACTGTTGCAAAGTGAGGCTAAACATTATAACCCTGGATCCTAATGTTTGTTACAGATAACAAAACTGAAAACTTAAAATCTCACCTTCAGGGCTTGCTGAAGAATAAACAAACCATGTTGACTGCATCTTCTGAACCATTTTCTCATTCACTTAATTCAATTTCAATTCAAGGTATTATTAATGCTACAGCAAGCTGTTTGATCAAGCAAGCTGCTTCGCCTTGAGATCACGTGAGGTGGCGCGCTGCTCCCTGATTGTTTCCTTTCGCACTATTATATTCCTTCAGTGCACCCTTAATTTCAAATCTCTTAGCATGTGCATGACTGAAACTAGCAAGAAGAATATCTGTAAAGTTTATATGCGTGATGTGACCTGATATGAAAACCTGGATTTAAAACTCTGGTAGTATGAGCCTGGCCTTACACTCTTGCAGAATGTGGCAGAAACTTTTTCTATGAAGGAGGAAGAATAGCAGTAAAAGCATGAAGTTAGCAGAATCAAATAGAGGTGTTTGCGTAAAGTATGGTACAAAGAAAACTAAACATAAGAAGTATTCATTCCAGTTTTGTATACGCATACTGTACATCTATTTTTATGTGCATTTTGTGTTGTCATGGCAACTGAAAGTCCTGTACTACCTCAAACCACTGCAAAGGACTGAATTCAATATTGAGTACTTTTAATATTTATATTTATACCAAATGTGTTCTTCCAGCTGAAACCATTTCATTTTATCTTCAAGGACATATAAATGAGATATGCACATAAACTAGCACATTAAAAACAAGAGGAAGCGAAAAAAAAAAAAAGGAGGGCACAGAGAAGAATAGGGAGGTGGCATTGATATCCAAGTAGTTCAAATTAGATTTGCAAGCAGGAATTTAAGCATAATTGAATCTAAAAACTAAACCCTTTCTAGCTTCAGAATTAATATAAAAATATAAAAAATATATTCTGACTTCATCCTTCATGTAGACCCTGTTATATACTCCAACCCACACTGGCGTAGGAGTTAAGTAACTCACCCTGACCTTTTTTTTTTTTTTTTTTGCACTAACATAAAAAACTGCCTGTGCAGACTCCATATGATAGAAAACCAAATCTTGTCTAAGTTGTCTTGCTTTCAAAGGCACAACAAGAGCGTCTACTTCCAGAATTTTCATTTAATGATGCATGCGTCCATATTCTGTGTCCCGCTGGGTGTGAATTACCTGGTAGGCGTGGTCAGTGCGGATGTGGCAGAGTGTGGAGGGAGCTGATTGACTGAGCAGTGTAGGGACGTGACTCTGCGAACCATTCATGTTGATGTGCTCGGAGTGAGGGACATCGGTGAGCGGTGGAGGGAAGATGGGCGGAGGACCGGCCGTGGTGGGCGAGGTGGGTGTGAGGCTGGACAAGCCCTCCGTTAGGCTGTCCATGTTGACCTCGATCTCTGAGTAGTAAAAGTCCTCCTCTCCATCGCTGTAATCAGAGTCACTGTTTCGCCTGCGGGGCAAAATTATTTTTTGATTATTTTTATGAAAAACTTCAAACACACAATCAATACTGAGAGGAAGCAATGACCAGAGTTTCATAACATTATGGTCCGTTTTAAAATACTAAGTATAGTGGTGCCACAAACATAACACACATGTGCTGCAATATAACAACCATAGGCTGAGCGGTCTTTTATATGGCACTTAAAACATGAAGTGCACTCTTCGCAACACCAGGGGGCACTAAAAGCCAATGGGCTGCAGTTCCTCAAACATGCAAGCTAGGGACAGTAAACAAGTCAGGGCATACTGCCAATCCTTAGAGTAATAGTGTCTCGGTCTTAACTTTTAATAAAAGATTATTAAATATATCATATTTACAATAACAATAAATTTAACACTATCTTTACAAGATACAATTTACTGTGTCTTTTCACATTGTCTCAGGTTTACCTGCTGCATTGAGAAAAAAACAGCCACAAAATGACTCATTTCTGACTCAGTAGACCACATTTGATACAACGTGATACCTCACACATTCATATGTAAACAGTAAAGGAACCTTATATCCAACAACACTGTGCTATCAGAGTATTCAAGGAATGGGTTAGATAATTAGTTAGTTCAATTTGTCGTCATTGACAATTGCAATCAAAATTATTCAGCTGCTTTAAACACTAGGACATTTTGGTAAACTGACCACCAAAGCCCATCCACCCATCCATTATCTATACACCGCTTAATCCTCAATAGGGTCGTGGGGGGGCTGGAGCCTATCCCAGCTGACTTAGGGCGAAGGCAGGGGACACCCTGGACAGGTCGCCAGTCTATCGCAGGGCTACACTTAGAGACAGACAACCAAGCACACTCACATTCACACCTACAGACAATTTAGAATCGCCAATTAACCTCAACCTGTTTTTGGACTTGTGGGAGGAAGCAAGAGAACCTGGAGAGAACCCACGCTGCACTGGGAGAACATGCAAACTCCACGCAGAAAGATCCCGGGTGTCCTCACCGGGACGCGAACCGGCAACCTTCTAGGCCACGGTGCTAACCACTGAGCCACCTTGCAGCCCACCACCAAAGCCAGTATTTATTAATAATAATAATAATAATAATAATATCCCTTGACCTTTCTGAACTTTGCTAAGTCTTTGCTTACAAGCTTTAGGTATCTCTCTTTCGGAACTGCAGCTTGTTCCTCATGTGTCAAAGCTCACTAATATTGTTTAATTGTCTGATATTTTAATGAATCTAAATGGCATTCACAGGGTCAAGTTTCCATGGGTACAAAAAGTTCCAATTTAGTCTCTTCACTCTATAAAACAAACTCCCACAGCCCAACAGGTATATTGACTGTTTTCTTGCATATTAAAGGTAGCCTTTTATGTGCCTTCTAGTCAAGACTGTAGACTTTTTTCCAAAACATTTTCAGTGTGATGGAATAAGTTCATCTCTTATCACATGACACGAGTCGTTTATCTTTGCAATGTCGCTCACTCTGGCTGAACTTCTGCATAGGCTGGATTTATCTGTATCACGTTATAGAGTTCAAAAAGATTATTTGAACAGTTAGGTATGTGTACTGATAAATGATTAGAAACAGTAATATTAGATAGAGGTTGAATATTTATGATGTGGCTACAAAAAACCCTCAAACATCGGTCAGAAAACGTTTCATGTATAAACCCTAACTTACTCAGCATGGTTCAATGATTTAGACTGCAGACGTGCCTGGTAGCACCTGTGTGCAGCCACGGTAATACAATAGCCTAGTTAGTCAGATGTAAAGGCAGGAAGTTGGACAGGATCCAATCTGTGACAAGTTAAATGTGTGTCACTTTTCTTGTCTTACCACACTATTTAAATCACAATCGCACTATTACCCTGCAGCTGCGGAGAAAAGATTACGAACATAACACTTAAAATGAAAAGGTCCTTATTAAAGTGACAACCAAAGCTTAAAACACCGATGGGATCAACGTTCATGTTAACAAAACTGATTCTGAAAATAAATGTGAATATACATAAAAGAAATAAACACACTTTGAAACAATGATAACATCACAGTGGGAATCATTAGTGTGACTCATAAAGATAATATTACTGCCTGGTGGCGGTGCATGTGTGTGTGGGCATGTGTAGGTATTTAGCTAAGACAAAAACTGTGGATAAGTGCATGATATACACGACTAGGCAGTAGGAGAAAAGAAAAAAAGACTACAGACTGAAGGTGGTGAAGCTAAAACATTCTGATTTCAGTGTCATTTAAAAAAAAATTGCAGCACATCTGTAAGTTGATTCTGATTCTCACATGTCAATATGCAGTTAATATGTGGCCAAATTTTCCATTAATGGGACTGCTGAAACCCAGGAATCAATAACTGAGCGCCGCGTGCATTGACTTTTCCTGTGATGATTTGCAACTTACAACAGGTGGACGGTGCGGACGTGTCGCTGGATCCCTGAGGAGGTGCTGAGGACCTTTTCACAGTTCTTCCACAAGCACTTGAACATTACCTTCATGGAGTTCTGAAAGAGATGTTTACCACAAAAGTAGCAAGAATTAGGTGACTGCTAAGTGGGACAGCCTTCGCATGTTGCCACAAACACTAAGGAGTATCTCACCGTTAAAAAAAATAAATAAAGTAGCTGGTGTCGCTGAGGCATCTGTGCATTAATGCAACTGCATCTATCTTTGGTTTTACACTCGGTTTGTGAATCATTTTCTCAACAACAGAAAAACATCAGCTGTCAAATAGAAACAGAAGAAAACCACACAGAACAAAACACATTTTCTGCAAACCCCTACGATTACGCATTTCATAGGAATTGAGGTTTATTTAGTATGTGTTGTTAAGTTCTTCTGTGTGGATCTCATTGGCCGCCAATTATTACTCAGAGATCTACGAGAGCAGAAGGCTATCAACCCAGTATGAGACTATTTTTTTTTTTACACATACAGCACAAGAGGGACGTAGAAATACAGAAAAAAGTAGGGGGCAGAGAGGAGACAATGAAACCACAGTGAGAGATTGATTAATAGATTATTTTGATCTCTCCCTGTTGTCTGTGCAAGCTGGGGGACAGGTTGAGGGTCCAAAGCTATGAAAATAATTTGGTTTAAGGGCAAAAATTGGGAGCAGCCATATTGTTTGATATAAAATCCAAGGCCTCTCACAAAAATGCAACTAAATAAACCACGAGCATAAACAACCGTTTCCTCTTTTTAGCATCTGATCAGCAAAAGGAGTATTAGGAAACGCTTATCATAGGTGATCCTGCTGAAATCTGATTTAACATAAAACCCAAGATAAACTTCCTCTGTTCATAAGCAAGCCGCGAGGAGATGAATAGATGTGTTTTTTAAAATATATATATATCTATATAATTCAATTCATTTTCTTTTTCACATATCAGGGGCTGGCAGCTGTCCCTTGGGCAGGCAGAGACCTGCATCACTGCTAATGAAAGACAGTGGGTGTGTACTTTCATTACCTTCCAACAGCCTCTGGAGAAAAAAGGGCAAAAAAAAGGGAGGGAGGGAGCAGGAAAGAGAGGAAGGCAGAGCAAGAGAAGTGAGAGTAGAACAGGTTTTTATCAATGGTTATGTTAACTCTCTGCTGCACTACTCCTCTTAACTATTCTACCTAATTGACTGTCACCTCCTTTCATTTTATTCAACATTCCACTAAACTCCTTGTGTGGTTCTGGCAATATGTAGGTACCCTACCATGCTGTTTAAAACAATACCTCTAATAAAAAGTACACAGCAAAGCTAGACTTTAATCCCACAAACAATCACAAATCACTTAATTCTTTAAGCGTTTTTCTTGCATCTTAGCACAGTTACAGTAAGACTACTGATTGCCATGTTTAATAATCCTCTTAACTTACTGCCTGTACGAAATCAGACGTCATACAATCCAAGGGGTAGCTGCTCATAGACGGTTTAGACCTCTGGAGTTAAAGTCAGCTATATTACAATCCAAAGCTGACCAGCAAGTTGGTTCACCTTTTAGCCCACACAACTTGTTTTCCTATATTCCTCCGAGCATCATTCTACTTAATTTCCTGTCTGCTTATCTATAGAATGGCATGACTTTCTGGCAGCATTGTCCTTGGAGTCTTTACGGTTTCATATATACGGCAGCTTAATAATATTCACTGCTGCCTCACTCCATGGAGGTTGAATTGCAAACTCCCACATATGCAGTATATGAGTTCTCTTCCGTCACTGTATGTCTAGAGGAATATTGAGATTCATTTCTCCTGCTGCTACCTTAAGCATCAATTCTCCTTTCCCACTTTAACACCCTCCAACTGCCCTCATTTTTATGCATCCCTTGAACCCTTACTTCCTGCTGTTCATCCCTCCTCCGTCTGCCTCCTCTCCTTCTTTCTTACTAAGCCTTCCCACCTCTTCCTCTGAAAGGGCTGAAAAAAGGATGGAACGCTGCTTGACAGTGAAAACACTTTGCTGTTCTGGACTGTTTCTTTAGTACAAAAATGAGAGGAAGACAAGTGAAATAGAGAACATAATCCATCTTCCACACAAGCAGAGAACGACAGGCCTTATGTCAGACTCTTGGTTTTCACATTTTTGGAATGTTTTTGTGGTGCTTTTTGAAGCCGCTTCCTCATACTGCTTTAAAGAAATGTTAAAAAAGCACATTAGATTTGTTTGTCTACAACTGTGGCCCTGAGTGTGATGTATTGTTTTCATAATGTGTAGTAGCACACGATGTGTTGAATATAATCCTAGGAGAAAATGCTTCTGTCACTCCTTTAAGGTGAATTCAACAGAAAAATCCAAATGAATTCCTTGAATGGTACTGGCTGTATGTATTTGCTAGACTTAGTCACTAAATTATAGACACTCCCCTGAGCACTCCTGCTTGTACTGTATTTAACAACTAGAAGCGCAGCCTCATAGGTATACGTTTCTGCAAATCCATAAAGTTGTAGTTTATATCCTTGTCTGTCCAGACTTGACTTTTGGGCTTTTGGATATACAATGCCACTACTTCATCATGTTATTCAATGAGACATTTGTATAAAATTTTGTTAGAATTTGCATATTAATTGTAGAGTTATGGTTAACCAAAATCCAATCAGTTTATCCATGAGTTCAATTTGTGGCAAATTTGAAGGGAAAAAAATCCTCCTAGCAATTAAGAGATATGCATTCATAAGAATGGCACGGGTTGACCAGTGATGAATAACCAAAATACATAATGCCTCAGCTCTTGACAGACAGTTTAACATTCAAAATTAAAACCTAAACAGACCCAATTTGGGAAAAGAAAAGAAAAGAAAAACAAAACACCCAATGATGGGGTAAAATGTTCAATGTGTGAACTTTATTCTGCTTCTTGCAGCAAGACGTGCATCTACCTTTCGCTTCCGAGGTATGGGGTCCTCAAACATGAAGTGCGTGCTCTCTGTGACATCCTCATTGACATCATCACCCTGGGACGAGAGCAGGAAGTTCTTGTTGGTATCGTTGGAGAGTGGTGGGGATGGTGTGGAGGGCACTGATTGGTCACTGGCATCCCAGCTCCAGTTGCCACTGGTCGAACTGCTGTAGCTAGTTGACAGCGCATCTTTCCAGGACTTACTGGATGGCTCCGGGACTGCAGTTTAGAGAATACATAATTAACTTCAGAATAATGGCAAGACATGTCTAAAATGAGAGTGTTTCATGTTTGAAAACAGACAGAAAATGTGAACAAACGTCCTAAAAGGCCTGACATATAAAACCTTACTGGCAACATAATGTGGGGACTGTATGCATAAACTTCCTGACCCAAATCCTAACTGTGCAATAAAAAAAATTATAAATAATAATAATTCCAAAGCCCTAAACTGTTACAGCCTGCTTGATCCCTAAATTCTAATATCTATATGGATACTTTACTGTCCTACCATTTTTCATTAAGCTATGTTGAAGCCTGCGCATTAAGCCCAAACATCTTTAATTTTCTGGACAAGGTACTACAGTATTTCTCTAAGTCTTGGCCCACAAACCCTTTCCAAACACTTTGAACTTTTGACCAGTCCAGTAAGGCTTAACCTAACCTTAACCCAAGACTTGATAATCATGATGGCTTCATCGGACCTTCCTTCACTGTGGCAAGTAGCATTAAAAAAAAAAAAACTAAATCCCAACATACACTAAAGCTTATGTATGTTGAGGATTAACTTATATAAACCAATAACTTTCCTATAGAAATATAAGGCGCTGAATCCCGATTTATATAAATATGTAGAGTACAAGTCAATTTGTGTATGAGGATTACTGTGCTACTTTATAGAATTACTATGGCACTTAAGTCAATCACGTATACCCACTATAAGGAAAAAACAAATCCAAGCAAGACTTCAACTCGTAAAAGACACAATATGTTCTAACAACACAAAACAGCCATAAATGCCATGCTACATAAATCATAAGAAAGCACTTTTTATGTTACGTGAGCATTACAAGGAGATGTGCTTGGAGCTCTGCTAAACAACAGGACATTTATCTAAACTTTAAACAGGCATTAGCTCATAGATTTTTTTTTTTTTATAAAGCTCAACCAAACGGTGATAAATCAGTGTCAACCAACATCACCATTCTGCAATATTTTGTATCAAGTAAGCATTTCATCAAGCATACCTGCTCACAAACCCACAGCATCTTCTGATAAGATCTAATGACAGCTGAATTCTACAATGAAACCTTACAGTGCCTGATTTATTTTCAATTTTATCCCAATTTGTACAGCAGTATAAAACAGGGTGCCCCTGGCTGCTGGCCAGGGGATCTGACTTGCTACACGATGCCTTCCTGAGATCAAAAACACCAGCCTTGGTTAAACGCTGAGCTCAAAAAAAAAATAAAAAAAAGCTGATGGGACTTTGACCGTCTGGTGGGGTTGGCATGGTAATGCAACCACAGCAATACTTGAAACAGCAAAAAGCTGTGGTGATAGGGTCAAGGCTAAACAGTTGGTAAAAAAGTGCTGGGCTTGGGTAAACATACATGCAACCTAAGAAAAGGGAATAGTGCTAATAGCACTGTAAGACTCCTTCTAATGTATATAAAGGTTTACACACCAATAACTCAGCAGCTCAGTCTGCATCAGGGTAAACTAACATCAAGTGAATTACGATGAGTAGTGCCCACAGCTTCCCCTAACTGAGAGTGAGTAACCCTTGTCATGATTTCAAGTGAATGCCCTTGATTTGTTAAATGCAGAGGATGAGTCAGTGTTTGATAGGTTCTGCTGAAGGCACAGCAGGTAAACTGTTGAATGCAGCTGACACAGAGGTATTTGTGTTACCTGTGGGTGCAGAGGAAGGGTAGAGCACCAAAGAGGATGTGGACAGTGAGGTCAGGACGGTGGCAGCCATCACCTCCTTATCAGCATGATCAGAGGGCTTCCTGCAAAACACACAAATATGGATTGACCACATAGGAAAAATGCCAGGTGTCGCTTTTCACAGGTGCTCTTGTCTTTGCGTCACCTCTAACCTAGAATATGTGTAAACAGATCGATTTTAACCCATTTGTTGCACATGTTTTTGGGGTTTTTTTGGACTGTGTATCAAAGACATGAAAAAAAGTTTCAGAAAAAAGGACAACAATGATGTTAGAAGAAATCTGAACTATGTAGCAAACAAATCCAACAACTAGCCAGAGCACAGAGAGATACACAACACTGTGTACAGGTAGTCTTGGACACCCTTCTGCCTAAGTGTGTTTGCTTATGTGCCTCTGTGTGTACCGAAGAATTGAAAGCCTCTAGAATGAAAGTGTTTTGTGGTATCAGCACAACTTGTGCAACCTTTCACAGAGAGCGGGAGAGAGATGCTTATTTCTCTCTTCCTGCTCAGTACGCCCCATGCAGAGCAGTTCACCCTCATCTTAATTCTTATTTATACTGCCCACTTGAACTGACACACATATGCACAGTATACATTCACAAACACATACACAGTGAGCCCAGAGAGTGTGCTTTAGAATCCAGCATTCTAATAAAAATGTGACTGCACAGCAATTTGCATCATCCTGCAGAGATGAACAAAGCATATCTGATTCACACACACACAATTGTTCTCTCAGTGGATTCTATTTAGCACTCTTCACCCCTGTTCTTGCTTGTCCTTGAAATTGAAATGTGGGGAAAATTATTTAAGGCAGGGCCAAGAACTAACCCACACACTTGTGCACATAGGCACACACACACATAATTGGAATTGAATTCTCATGTAAAATCCTGAAAAAGGCGAGCTGCCATCGCACAAACAGTGATGTGAGTACCTACCAGCTATGTGCAGTAAGCATGTACAAATCCTAATGTACAAAGATGCACTAACACAAAACAGACACACACTCATATTCAAAGAGAAAGGGAGCCTGCAGCTTTAAGAGGTCCTTGTCCCGCCCCCGGACTTCTCCACTACACAACCAGAGTAAACTGGTTTGAGGCATTCTCTCAGCCAAGCCCTAAGCCCTGGCAGAGAGCCGCTGAGTCTCAGTGCACAGACACAGACGCACGCGCACACACACACACACACACATACACATACACACAGTCTACACAACAACTTCACTCTGGAGCCCTCAAACACATACAGCAGTGCGCTTTAAATCAGCAAGCCAACATGTACCTGTGCGCGCACACTCAGACACAAATGACTAGTCTGAAAAACAGTTTACAGACACAGAAAAAGTTTTTTAAAAAATGGCTCAGCTCCCACGCCGATGAGAATGTAGTGGATGGGGAGCAAACAGATCACAACGGAATGTACCAGATATAGAGGAATCTCTCAGTGACGGTCTGAACGCTCACAAAAGATGCGAGTTTTTACTCTCCCAACGTTTCAAAACACGAGCTAAGTGCGTCATTGTGTGTGTTTGTGAGCTGTGAATACAATGCGGGCAGTTGGCAAAACAGTTGTGTATAATTATAAAATACCAACATGGAGAGAATCATGGTATGCAAAGAATAATATCCACACCACAGCTAAAACAGAAGACATACTCAGAGGAAAGGCGGGTAAGACACAGATAAACACCTCACACACATTCACAGGCATAAAGACACACACGTCACACACACACACAGTCTGGACAAGAGATAGAAAGATAACAAGATTAGTCGTGTCCTGTTTCAGTCATTAGCCTTGTTTTCTGCACCAAACAAGGCCAACCAGGGACACGATTTTGATTTATGGACCTCTGTCTCTTTCTTAATAATATTTCTGTGCTGTTTTTCTCATTTTGGAGCCAACATAGACAACACGTTGTCGAGACTGGCAATGGAGTTACAGAAATGGTTCTTTACATTCGGTGAAATGTGAGGTAGGAGTCCTGGTTAAGTCTCATTCGGTCTGTCTACAGTGTTGCATACTAACAGCACACCACTGACAGTCACAAGTTTTTAGTGTGTTTTTACGGAAACAAATTTGAGAAGAAAAAAAAAAAACACAAACTGGGAGGATACCTAGTGTACTACTTTATGCCAGAGTTATCTGATAACTTTGACATCCCTCTCTTGCACACATGCACACAAACACACGGACAGACCAACACGCACTTGGCCCATTAATACCCACCCCTCCAACCCACCCTGATTTCCTGACATTGAGCGTTTTCCTTCCTCTGCTTCCCAGAACAACGATGACACTCCACCATGGTTTCACTATATCTGGTGTGATTGTTTTGCATGTGTCTGTGTTAAGCAAAAAGCAACAATAAAAGCATGCTTTAGACACCCCTTTTCAGAGAGCCGGTTTCTGATTGGCTTTTATTCACGCTGACAGCAGTGAAGCTAATCTACTGTTGCTATCAGACAGTTGTTCATATCAGTGTTTACACCAAGTTGGCTGCCACATTCTGACATCGTAAAACCAGCTCGGACAGAAAACAGCGCCACCATTCCTGTCCATCGCTTACTCTGATGAACACATCATCGCCCGCAGATACCCCAAATGACACAGCCCACTAACCTCTCTATCACTTTTCATCTGATCGTGGAGTAACTATGGAGCCTTTAAACTTGGTGGGAGTGGAGGACAGGCGAAAGAGCAACAACACTGACACACAGTAAATCTGTCTCCATCTTATTATGACAGGCTTTATTTTGGAGCAAGTTAAACTGGGGATGCCTTTATTTAGTGCCCAGAAAGAGGAAAATGGAGAGCAGAGATTGCTGTCAACAAAGTTGGTCTCTGTGTGGTATATGTATATGCGTTTGGGAGGGGATGGAGTGGGTTTTTTGGTTTTTAACTCCCCAAATCTGGATGTTTACAAGAGCCATTCAGTCTATCCATGGTGCATTTATGGCATGCAGTAAATTTAAGGATGACATGATAAACAGCCGTCACCCACATACGCACATGAACATGTGTAGGCACATAAATACTATGCAGCTGGAGTATTTTACAAAGTGTAGTGACACCATTCATGCTTGAAGCTGTCAAATTTACAAGCACTGTCACTGACAAATGCATTTTATGAGACAGGTAGTGTACCTCAGTTGGGAAGTCCTAACCCTGTCTTACTGTACTTGCATGTGTGTATGCGTTTGTGTAATATGGTTGGAGCATTTGGCACACTTAAATACATGCACAAACAAAATCACACACACACACACACACTCCCCCTTACCTTCCTTCCTCCCTCACTTGCATTGGCCTTGGCCGGGCCAAGAACACTCCCCTCTGGCAGCAGCACAACACATGGGCCAGCTAAAGTCAACAAGCCAGGCCCAGGCACATACAGAGGGAGAGGGAGAGACTATCGCTTTGAGCCAAGCCAAGACAGAAGAAGCAACAACAAGCTCAAAAAGCAGAACGGGGGAAAGTGTGCAATGAACAGATAAGCTTTGTAGATGACCGTCATTTCATCCAAGGTGCAGTAAGTTACAATGAGTCCAGGAGTATTGCGGCACGAAAAGGTTGGCATTTTAGCTTTTTATTATTTGGAAACACTTGGAATAAAACCTCAAACACAGCAGTATTCCACAATAGGTCCTAGGAGGAAACTTGGACTTTGATACTGCAAATGTTGATGTGATGCTGCTGTGTCGCTTTTTGGCACCACCGCCCACCACCCAGTACTGTAGTGGGCTCTTTGCTGTTGTTGGGGAGAAGACAGGACCTTCCCTCTATATTTAACACACTACCTCTGATCTAGTTACCAGCCCAGTAGAAATCCTCAAAATCTGCCAGGTTTATAGCACACGTTGCGTTCAGAACAAACCCACTTAAGATACAGCCCAACTGCCACAAAACACACAGAACAACTTGTAAACAACTTGAAAAATCCACAAAAAGACCACACATGCGGCTAAAGATTTGACATGTTTATCAGTAGTGCACTGGCCTTGCCATGGGAATTTTTTTATCTCAGTTTTTCCACCTATGTTGCCTTATCCTTTAAAACCTCGGACAACATGCTAGAGGTGTTGGTATCTTGTTCACAAGGAAAGAAATTGTGCACAACAAAGACAGCTAGGAAGCAACCAATTTTAGAAGGTCAGGAGAAAAGAGGAAGATAGAACAGAATGGGCCGGGCAGTATTGGTAGACTTTATTGTTTGGAGTATCGCCTGTATCAATTTAATATGACATGTCCAGTTTTCACTGGGTCTGTACACTGCCAACAATAATCTCTGATCTTCTTCTCAGCCCCAGTGGTGCTTGTTTTAAATAGCACTTATCCATCCAGTGTGATCATGTGATCAACATGATCCCCAACACAGGCATCAGGGTGTATTTGTGTGCCTCTGTATGTACTGTATGCGCATCCATGTGTGCCGACTTCTTCATATCCAAAGCAGCTGCGTGCGCCTGAGATTGGCAAGGAGACTGCTGTATGACCTTGGCAATTAAAAAGTCGACAAACACTGTCACACAAACACATGCAAACAAAATCAACTTTCAAACACCTCTTTGTTGACGTCAAAATAGAATCCCTATTCATCACACACATGCCGAGTGTTAACGCTACTTTTGGTCCCTATTTATCCCATCTGAACACAAACAAATGCAAATGCACATATTGGTAGAGATACACACACCAAAAACAGCGGGAATGTTTCCAGTCGTGAGACAGACTTTTTCCGTGGTGAAGTCTTGCGTTAATTCATCTCTAAAACATATGTTTGCATCTCTCATCCTCACGCGGACTCAGAAGAAGAGAATGTGGTAGAGGCTGACAAAGAAAGAAACAGTAACCACAAAGCCACAAAGAGTATTGTTCACCGTTGATTTTTTTCTCTCTGTCAAGATCTCTGATATGCATCTTTCTTGCCTTTTTCAATTCAGTCTGTTTACATTTAGGGGGTCCCTACTGCCTCTTAAGAAAGTCGCAACTTTGAAATGTGTTTTGTAGTTGAGCCACCATCCTAAATGATGACAAATCAGAGATGACGATATGGATGACTGGTTTAGAAAAAGGGACTTTAGTGCACACATATAAAGTAAATAAACAGTGCAAGGAATGGCATGATGTTGTCAAACCGGTATATCCTGTATACTGAGGTAACGTTGTGACATGTGAGGATTTTTAGTACTGACCAATGCTGGCTAGTGCTGATGATTGTCTTCTTGCTGTGTAGTCCGGACAGCTGCCCCATCCACACCCACTATTAATAGAATACCTACTGCTCTCAATCCCGCAATCCTTCTGTCCCCCATCGTTCTGCCTCAACTCCACAGTATTACATAATATCCTCTGTTCCTCTCTTGTCACTTCCTTGCTGCAGGCAGATGGAATTATTGGCAGTAAACAGTCTACCCTCAACTCAACACAAGCCTGTGTCCTCAGGTTTACAGCTGTGATTGTTTGGACCATGTTTGTAATTTCTGCAATATCTGCAAATATACAATTAATAAAAAATATATTGATCTAGATGCATCAGTAGGCATCAGGTGGTGTTGTCATTGTGTGCGCGTGCATGTGTGTGCATCTTCATAATTCACTCATTATTGTGCAGTCTCTACACATGTTACCCCTTACGTAAGTCCCCAGACTCTGAACCCCCTGGAGAGAGAGAGGCTGTTAGGCAGGAGCCGTGTCACTTTAATGTGGGCTGTGAGTGCAATGGCTATTCAGTGTTGGGACAAAAAGCCCTCTCTTTCTCTCTCTTGATCCTAGAATGCAATCTGTAGCCTTAGGGACCGGCAACAAACAACAGATAGCTTTGTCCAGGCAAAATAATCGAGGATAGACATGGAGCAAAAGGCATGATTCCCTCTGTGGTGTCTGATTCAATATGTCATAAACTACACAGACGGGATCGTATTTACACACCCGCATTTTACTGTAACTCCAAACTCGCAGGTTAAACATAAAAAAGGATTGTTCCGTGTGGAATAACTTGTATGCGCATCCCATCTCAAAGTCAGAGGAGAGCTTGTGATAAACATTATTCTGTGAGAAAATGTTGACACAGCACAAGCACTTAAATGGCTGATGACAGAGTAGACTGTGACACACTACCTGACTTGCATGTCATGCCTTTGTCTTGTGGAAGCATGAGACATGAGGATATTGGGGGTTATGACACTTCAAGCGTGAGCCCCTCACAGTCTCGAGCTATCAAATATAGGTAGAATATGGGCTAGCTGTTGGTTTAAATCAAATAAAGCATAAGTAACCCAAACGAAAAAAATCGAACTCTAAAGAGTTGTGGAATTAGTCCCAACTTTACTCTTTGTGCCACTTCTACCTAACATGAAATCGTTTAATTAAATGGTATCATTTGGATGTATCTAACACAAAATAAATATGAAAGAAAGTACAACTATTCTACGAGATACCTCTGATGTTCATGTCTCTAAGCAAACTAGCAGTACCTTACTTAATTTCCCCACTGTCAGTTAATACAAGAAGATTAACTTGTAGCTATAGCAACTTCCCTTAGAACTTTAGTCAGTGCCCGCCAATAACAGTATTGTTGCTAAGGGAATGCAGGGCAGTCTCTTCTGACTAGTAGCCTTAGTGGGGATTTTTTTCCCCCCCTGCACAATTGGGAAAAGCAAACAAGATAGACCTTCTGTCAGAAAGCACGGCTCTCTTATCAAAATGCATGCCATCCTTCATTTGAGTCGATGTGGCAACCCACGGAAGTCAGTCAAGTAGTTGCTTTTTATTTTATTTTTTGCATTCTCCCTGAAAAACTTTTTGTCCTGTCTGACATCTATTCAAATCAAAATTTCATGTATCCAAATAATCCAAACCACCCTGGGCTAAAGTAAGGTTTAGATTTTTTTTTTAAATCACATAAGCATGTCTTCTCTTGAGCCTTGCCAGCAGCTGAACTGCTGGCTTGATCCATGAAACCAAATCAAATCAAGGAAACTTCATTGTGCATGTTATCAACTAAGCGTGTTTCCCACTGACTTACAAAAGTAAAAGCGAAGAAAAGTAAGGGACAGTTTCACGCCACAGACCTTGATACACAATTAAGAAGTAAAACAAACAAGAAAAGCCAGGTAGCAACCAAGACAAACAGAAAGACATGTGTCTTGAAGCTCAAACAAAGACTAAAATGGCGGAGAGCCCTGAACAGTGGTCAGTTCTCCTTCTGCAGCACTCTTGCTCTTATTTTGTTCCTCATTCTTCACCTCCCACTCCCACTCTTGCCTGCTCATGAGATTTGCCCTCCTGCCATCACAAGCCAGAGCAGGCCTTTTGCCCGGTTTCCTGTGTTTTGCAAAAGCAAACCAATGCTGTTCCAAAGCCACTCTGCACTAATAACTGCCATGAAGCCAAATATCTGCAGGGCAGCGTCAGACAGACAGAGACTACAGCCAGTAAAATAAACTGATTGGTAACTTCTTTTTTTTTTTTCGAGAAAGAAAAACCGGGAAAGCTAGAGCTCAGAAGAAGTAGGTGTCTATGCACTTAGTTAGCAGTTAATTGGTTATAATCCATTTTCCCTGAATTGCTTGGAAGTTACATTGCTAATCCAATCAAAGCAAGCTGTAGGTGTGATGGACTCTAGTAAAACTTAAAAAACGGAATTTGAAGCAGAAATTTAGAAGTGAGCATGCTCAACAGTATTTGTGTGTGCCTGCTTGTTTAAAGGCCTATGCGCTTACTGAGCACTCAGAGCAAATCTGTGTTAGGAGTTTAATGTAGGGAGGCATTTTAAAACAACACACTCAAACTCTGACACAGTTTTTCCAGTGTACTGATGAGTAAAAAGCTAAAACTTGTTATTTTTTCCCTTTTGTGTGCATGCTGAACTGCACATTCAAATTTTTTAAAAAACTGTCAATAGACAGCTCCAATTCATACATGCACAGAAATTAAATATATTAAATCAATATTAACTTGCATATAGTCATTAAGTGCCGGTGTTTCAAAACACCTATCGATCAATTTCATGAAGGGATTGTTTCCAGGTTCTAATTTTATAATGTAGATTTTAGTTGTGAAAGTGCATTTTATTTTATGATGTTGCCCCAGTCCATACATAACTGACAACAGTCATATCCTCACTCTCTCATTGGCACTGCCAAACAGTACAAGAAAGTGACTTACATAGAGGGGGATAAAAAGCCATTAAGTAAATCTTTGGAAATTTAAGTCTCCCTGTGGATCTTTTGGCCGTGTGCCCACAAAAACCATCCACCTTTCTCCAAATTATCAGTGTTTCAACATCCTGCAGAAGAAGGCAGTGACACTATTGGAACTAAGGAAAGGAAAGGAAAATGGTCCTTCTATCACCCCGCCATGCTTGCAATGGGATAGTTAATAAGATGAATAGAGGCAATAAGAGCACATCATGGAAACACTAGAGAGATGATGATGATAAAACCGAGTGTCTGCCTACAGACAGCTGTGGAAAGCTGCTCCCTCATATCTGAAAAGATATTAAACCTGAGCTCTGAACCAACCCTCTAGATTTTGTTACCATTTACAAACAAGGTGAAATATGGGATGAGAATGACTGCTGGTTGGATGCGTATGGTTGGTCCCCTTGTGAGAGTTGTGCATTTTATAACATGGCGAAACCCAGGCGTTGGTCAGATTAGTACAGACTTTCTGCTTAACAGACAAACAGGCAGATGGGAGAGCTTGCCAGGCGCAGCTCTGGCCCAGGGAAAGTCATGCCTTGTGTGACTGAAGTGCCTTTCTGTCAAACAGTCAGGTCTCTCTCAGCCAAGACTCTTCACTCTCACACTTAGACACTAACACACACACACCCACACACACACACACACACTGATTCAGTTTACGAAAATGCTAAGTATTTATGTATTAACGGCATCAGAGGGTTTGAAGGGATGAAGTGGTCAGCTCCATAGCAACTGAGAAAATTTAGTGCAGATAAGGACAATAAGATACGTTCAAAAGCTTAGAACAAACAAGTGGACCTTTATTTGAGATTGGTTTGTCAACTGCTGTTCCAAGGTCAGGTCATAAATGAACTGTCAAACCTAACATTGCTTAAATGTTGCAACAGATAACTGAACGATGTTGTAAGTTAACCGCTTACATTCATATTTGATGTTTATTAATCAGCAGATAGGAAGGAGCTCATTTGGACAGCTACAGTAATTAGGCAACTTTAAAGGCTAGATAATGTAGATTGGACATTAGACTGGATCCTTGGTGTTGAGCTAGTGAGGCTTAAAACAGGTCCAGCATCAAAAATACCAACATACCACAACATTACCACTTCATTCAGTCACACATGTAGGACATGCAAGCATACACCTACTTGGCACCTCAAGTCCCACTTAGTGCATGTACATTCTCTAGTAAATGTTGTCATATGTATGGGAGCTGATATGAACCCTACTATTAGGAAGAACTGAAGTGAAACCAGAGAAGGAAATGGCTGCTCTCCGTATCTTTAATGTACGACGCTTCTCCCTATAATCTCATAGGTGCAGAGACAGCATTACTTCCCTGTTTTACCTCCACTTCTCAAAGCTGACAGCTCTGAAAGGATAATATTGTTGTCATTCAGTTCTAGCGCATTTACAACAACCTACGTCTTATTTTTGTTTCTCGTAATTGTGTAATGTGCCATGTGTCTGCTGAAGTCTCAAAATAAGACCACACAGAAAACAACACTGATTCAACAAACAAATCTGTTGAGCAACAATGTACTGTACTGAGATATCTCATGACTGGCCACAAGTGGAGAATAAAGTGAGGAACTTACAATATATGTTGCACTGGTGTATATCACAGACAAACAGATTTTTAATGAAGTGAAACTAAGCTTTACATTCCCATCTCTTCCGCTAAGTTCCTTTCTTTGTCTCTGTGTCTCTTCCGGCCTCACTTTTTCCATCTTTTCCTCATGGTGTAATTATGGTGAACAAAATACAGTGTAAACACGACCCAGTATATATACTGTGACCATGGTGTTGATTCTTGGTCCAAACCGGATCGAGGCAGATCGGACAGGAGCGAGGAAAAGCAAAAGCTGTTAGACAACAGACTGAAGGCCAGCCTTGCCCTTAGTTGCAAACAAGTTACAAACAAAACAAATCCCATGAAATATGTCGGGCTTGGAGAGACTATACTTCCAAGATGGTTAAGATACACAGACTTGGCACTGCTTCTTGTATATGAACAAAACGACAAGAAAAAAAAAATGCAAGCATTTGTTTCTCTGGATGAAAATCTAGTGTGGGTGGACATGCAGTTGAAGAGAAGAATGAGAATAACCAGATTGTGAAAATCTTTCGGTATTCCCATGCCCTGGAACAGCTATGAGAGATCTTGGGGGTTATTTGGCCAGTGATCTGTGCTCTACTCTGCACCTGACTGAAGAGCTTCACACACTCAATGCTTTGTGCAGTGGCATGTTGGTGCTGGAAGCCACCACTACTAGGATTAAGCAGGGGTACTTCTACCCAGGCCGGAAATCTCCACGTTATCTTGGCAAAAGTCAAAGGAGTCTAGTGTGTGCGCAGGGACTACTCACCTCAAAAAAAAACCTTCTCTTGCCTTGAACACCTTGCACTGTCACTTTTAGATATCCTATTAATATTAACTACAATTAAAGCAAAACTTGATTTAAAGCCAAAACAAATGTCCTAATTCTAATTAAACTTCAGGAAACTTTGGTTACACAAAGTCCATTTGCTCTATTTGTTTATAGGAGAATAACGCAAATAAAGAAGTCTTTACAACGTGGAAACAAAAACAAACACTGAATCGTTGCATTCAAGACGTCTTCATTGTACACATTTGAAATGTCATTTTCTTACCCGTTTTTAAGGTCTTGTTAATAAACCACGAATACACAAATCAACAGAATTGTTGTAGTTTAGTTAAGTGAAAAATCTACGTTTATCTTTGCAAATAAGCGCACAGCTACAAGGAGGTGACCACAAATCCCAAGTTAATGGGCTGAAACAGACAAAGTACACATAAGGCAAAGGCCTCATTGTCTCAACCAAGGCACGATATACACTCATAATACAGTTATAATGTATCTATATAATGTGTCCATGCACATAAGGAATCATCTAAAATACGTTATTTAGGAGTGTGTGGCTTTGTACATTATAGACAGAATTGATTTCTGTGTAAATATTGCTGACTGACTCAGCACAGCACAGCAAACGCTTTGATGCATGATGAAATAGCCAGGAGGTGAGAGGACAACAGCGCTACTGGCAAATCTGTGTTAAATGAAACCTGATTACCTCACTATGGTTACAGAATGAAAGTGCGTACGTGTGTAGGTGAGAGAGAGACAAAGAAAAAGAGGATTAAAAGCAAGAAAATCACACAAATCTGTTCACTTGTAGAGCTGCTTGATTACTCGTCATGTCCTCGAGCACCATTCTTTAGAGGGCACGAGGATAAATCATTATTCTGGCCCACACAGCTCTATTGTTAAGGATGTGCATGTCTAAACACACACACACTCACACACACTTCAGGACACACACCAAGCGTAGGGGGGGTGTTTTAGGAGCTTGTGAGGAACTGGGCCCACTGGTTTTTGTGGCCTGGGTGTGGCAGGTTTCTTTTAAATCTGTTTATTCAAGCTGAATCTTTGAAATGTACTTTAATGAAGTTTCTAGCTCGATGGAAGGTGTTCGATCTGTGCGAGTCTTTCAGGCTTGTTCTTCACACTTTGATTTAATGAGTCCCTTGCAGGCCCAGGCTTTTTTTTTTTAGACATCAATGCCCACATTACTTAACTGTGTCAACACAAAATCAATTGGAATGCCGTAAGTTCAGTCCAGCTCTCTTCCACAATTAAACCAAAAGACAAGGATGTCAATAATCCTTTAATTACAAGTGAGATTGTGGACACCTGACGTCTTTCAGGATGCAGTCAGAAGCCTCTGTGCTGTATTTTCTATGTCCCACATGCTGCCACAGTCACCAAGTTGTTTCATGGGTTATTGACACAGCAAAAGGGAGAAAAGAGGAAATGGTGGAGAAGAGGACTAAAAAATATGAACATTCGAAACTAAATAATGGCTTGGAGCAAATTGGGGAGGGGGGGAATGGCCTGACAAAAATAAAGCTTTTTAGTTCTTTCTGAGCAGAGAAGAAAACCAAAATTAGCTTGCGACGAAAGAAAGAAATGCTCAGCACTAATAGAAAAGTACTGACATTAAAACACATGTATGCCATTCAGCTCAGCACAGTACAAAGTGTAAGGCGTTCCTCAGACTTCTCTCTGCAGTCTGGACTGAATTTCACTCCTTGTCATCAGCAGACTGGGATGACTTATGATAGAATTGTGCAAGACACCGTGTGTGTGTGCGCGCGCGTGTGTTTGTACGTGACGATATTTGTGTACTGATTGAGAGCAAGAGAAAACAAAACCCACGGAACTTAGAGTATCAAGAGCTTACAGTACATTAAAAGGCTTACTCCCAGTCACCCCAGATCTGATTTTAGAAGCTATTTGCAAATGCACTAGAACATTACACACTACATTCAGAAAAATTTCCTGCTGCATTGTACGGATTAATCTTCTACAATAAGAGGCAATAAAACCGACAAAACTGGTTTTATCTTCCGAATTTACAGTTTGAATGCTTGATTGTATTATCTAATCAGTCTGTATGAATTTTTAAGAGAAAGAAGCTTTGAAGTTGCTCAACTGTGAATAAATATTTTCATCCAAAATCAACCCTTGGCTTGTGAGTCTGCGGATCTGCAATTTCAGTGCCAGTAGCAACATTGTGAAAATTCCAGTGATGACTATGCAATCATTTCCCTACCTTATAAATGGATAGTCACTAGAAAAGTAGTGGAAATTGAACAGTATCACATGTCCACCGAAGACATGTGTTAATGAGTGTTTGAGGGGGGAAAAAAAAAAGAGAAACAAAAAAGACAGACAGATTAGAACTGCCATGACTTTCTATAGGAGCATGGAATAATCTTTCTGGCGAGAGACTCGGCATTGTTCAGAGGGCTTCATCTTCTCTGGATTTGAGTAGGATTTAGCCGTTTTTTCTCCAGACGAAAGAGAAGGGGGCAAAAGGCCAAGAGAAACAGAAAATAGGATGTATGGAACAGATAAAAACACATTAAAAACTATTTGATATCTCAACCAAAAACCTTGTGATCATGGCGCAATTTTGTCTAACACTGAATACAGCATGGTGGTAGTGTTTAAGCCTGTGAGAAAAATACAGTATATGTTGGAGCTCAACATCACTAATAGGGCAAGTTTTACATCAAACTCTAGTTATCGTTTTTGGCACATTTGTAGGCATGTCAATGACCCAAAGACAAAGAGGGAAGTATATCAAGGGAGTGATAACAGTTGTGTGAAGGATAGATAAGAAAGGCTGGGAATGGGATATAATGAAAGATGAGAAAGGTAAAAGCTGGTGAACAGAAGGGAAATGGCACGGAGCAGCTGGTGTTTGGTATGAGGAGCTGGGTAGAAGGACAGAAAGATTGATTGAAGAGAAGGAAGGACAGTTGACTATGGCATCTCTAAAGGCTACTGAGGCAGAACAGGAGGCCTTATGTAAGCGCCTATTAGTGTGGGTGAGCAAGCGATAAAGCATTTTACTGCAGCGGTGCCAGAGCTGCGCAATAACAGTTTCCTTCCCTCTTGATAAGTGTTTCTTTCTCTCCCTGTCCTGAAGAGATCCTGCCAGAGGAATAATGTACAGTATACAACATGCAAATACATGAGAGGACAAGAAAAGATATTGACGCTTTCTAATTTACATCACACAATGTATTGGATGCATAATAGGTTTAAGCCACTTCTAACGTTGTCAACATTATTTTACTTTTGCAACAGAGCAGAGTGCAGAAAACATTCCTGCATGCCTTTTACTGTACTCGTCACTTATGAAATTAAAAAGAATTTTGCCTCTCTTCTTTGCTCCAGAACAGCAGATGATTAATGTCTCATTAGAGCACCGTACACACACAGCACATATTTCACCCATTAGCCAACACTCTTCCACAGGCCCTTGTTTGTGTTAAAGAATGAATGATTCAGAGCCAGCAACAATGCTGCACCCTGAAAACCGAGATAAAATAAAAAATACATTTTCTTTGATATCAGATCTTTCCTCCTCAGTACATCTCTAAGTCAGGAGACAGCAAAGCGGCAGCGTTAGATGATGAGCTGTCTGCTACAGTCTTCTGCAGTTATAAATTGTCTGTGCAGCTCATAACCCAGATCCTAAGGCTGACCTGGCAGACGTGCCAGATGCCTGCTTGCGTCCTGATCTGACCCTCCCCTCTCACATGACTCCATTCATTGAGGATGACCTCTCACCCTTGCCTGTCAGTGCAAGAGCTTTAACCTCTTGTGGTCTGGAATGGAAAAAAAATAGTCTACAAGGAAGGATGTAGATGTCGCAACAAAAACGAACTTTTTAATGAAAATGCAGGCATGCTAAACACCAATTGTTGGAAAATATTGAAACATAAAAGAAAACAACCACCTATAAAGGAGTGGGCTGCTTTGCTCAGGAGGCAATGTCAGCAGTCTGGTTGTCGGTTAGACATCGCAGACTAAGTGGGGGCGGGTAGCTGTTCCTCTGCCTGACCTTCAACAGCCGCCTGTAATGTCTCCCTTGGGAGAAGAGGATTGGGGGCGAGGTGGTCGGAGGGGGGATGGAGAGGTGGTGGACTATGCTCCATCCTGCCTGCTTACGTGGCTTAAACCCTGCTGGTGACTCTTTTGCAGACTGAGTCAAAGGCTGGTCAGTAATTATGGTAAAAACAGAGCCATCTTTCTCCCTCCACCACAGACAGTCCCCCCACCACCACTGCGGTTGGTTGCTTTGGTGTCTTCTTTTTGCAGACTCAGTGTTTTCCATTCATGTTACCCTAATGCAGTGACAGTGTACCTGACCAAGGACAGATAAGAAAGACAAGCTTTCACATAAAAACAAAATGCCCCCTCCTCTCTTCATTTTCTCAGACCTCCTTTTTTGTTAAATCAGACTGGTCTTTGTTTTGTTATCAGCACACTGGATCCCATGCTGATGAGTATTGACAGCTTGAGTGTGCTCTGCTATAGGGTGTAGGTGAAAGAGAGACTTCAACAGACAGCACAGAACAAGGAGAACACAGAGGGACATCAAGGTACAGTTGACAAGACAGGTGGGAGTGCTTAAATGTATGCTCTAAGTTTACCTGCGTTTAAAAGAATATGCACATGTGCGAGTGAGTAAATGTAATTAGTCCCTCCTCTTCTTCCTGCAAGATCTTTGCCCTGGCTTGCCTCATAGATAGTGACCTACTTTGCAGCATTTGCAGACTAACAAGACACGGTGCGATTGTACTCTGCTCTACGAAAACAATATACAACCGGCAAAGTGGTTAATATAAAACACACAGAGGGCTGGGCAAAATCTTTACGGCTAAGGTCTCTTTAAACACACATAATCCTGTAACACAGTGATAGTATTACCAAAGCTGGCAGGGAGCAGTTGAAAATAAATGGTTTTGTTGACATTATCCGAAGCAGGGTACAGGTAGTGCAGCAAATGCACTGTGTGTCACACCCACATACAAAGACGCACACATTCGAAAATATCAAGCACATCATCCCAAATGTAACAACTGCTTACAGAAAAATAGTTCTCACACTGTAGTATAACTCTCTTACTCTGTGAAACCACTCAAGCCAAATTTGCCAAAACCAAATTGCTGTCAGTGGGTTTATCTGGCAACAGGTTTTTGTAATTTGTGATAAAAACCACATCACACACATCTGGATAACACACAGAGCTGGGATGAGCCCAAGAAAATTACCTTAACTATCAGTTAATCTACTACACTGAATAAAAAAATACCTTTAACTGGAGCTTAAAGGTTTAGTTAAATTAATGATTAGTTGATTAAACAAAAAATAATCAGCAACCATTTTGATAATGTATTAAGTCCTTTATGGTTCCAGTTTTTCCAGTATGAGGATTTTCCACCGTTTCCATTTTTGAGTTTTGAACTATCAGTCAAAAAGTAATTCAATCGCTTTAAGCCAAAATGTGAATCATGACTAAGAAAATGGTTTCAAAGTACGAGAGGAGTGCTTCTTGTCACCAACTGCGAAACAAAAGCCAATCTGAGCAGGGTAAAGACAGGGAGTTAATCTGAAAGGTCAGCGGAGCAACAAAGAGGCCTTGCTAATATGACCACACAGTTATATAATGTTATGCAACCTCTTTTAGCGGCTGTGTAGTATCAACTCAGAGCTTGTTATTGTAGAAGCAGCATGTTGAGATAGCCATCAACATGCTGCGGTAAAGAGGTGTTTTATATCTGGTTAACGCATGGACTAAGAGGCGAGAATAGACGTTTTGTTGCCTGTGTTGGGAAAATTTCATAGTCAAACAGACACTTACAAAGAACTCAGCGCAAGATCACTCTGGTTTAAAAGCATGCTCAGTCTTGCATGCTCCCCTGAGACACTCCCTCACATCATACATGACTAGCAGCACGTGAAATTCACGTGATGAGAGAAAGAAGAAAAGGGAGAAGTGTGGCGTTTAAACCCCAAAGCCCGTACTCAACTGCCGCCTACTATCAAGCACACTCTGAGCAGTTGTAACCTGTTTTTTTATTATGCTGAAACCTGTAATAGCCTAACATTTCTAAAAATGGTCATACTGAGGCTCAGAAAAATTCATCACATTTCCATGCAGATATAACAAGGAGCTGCTCCGTTTCTACACTGTATTGTATTGCCACCGGGCATCTTGGTAATGAGTAAACGCCATCTGACAGACAGACAGGGGCTTGACATGGACAGTAACCAATAGCTGTGTAAAAAATAAGGAATGAGTGCTTAGGAACCGCCTACGGCCTCTCCCAGTCCTCTTTACTGTTACATAATCACTTATCAGTGCACTCGGCGTGTCCCTGGATGCATGTTCTGCTAGCTCTGTGGGAAACAGTCTGTATGTGCTTGTAAGTTTACCCAAGGACAAGCGAAGAATCACCTGTGCACATATGCACATGTGTCCGTGTGTGAAAATAATGTGAAACAGTTGTAGCAAAAGCAAAGTGCACTGTGCATGAAACATCAAACAAAAACACGCTTGCACACACAAAGTTCACCTTCCTGTATGAAATACAGCAAGCACATCTAGCATGGCCTGTGGAAAAAAAAAGGTCAACGAAGGTAGCACTGGGCTTCGAAACAATCAATCAATACAGTGAAAAGTCTGACTAGTAACTTGCCCGGATGTACTTAACTGACTTATCTGTAAAACCTACAATAACGATCCTATATGATCTTCTGCTTTTTCTTCTGTCAAATGATTGGGTAATCTTGGCCCTCATCTCAAGCTCTGGCGCTCTCAAGGCATATTTCGAAATTATTCTGGATAGAACACCAAACATGCGGTCAGTTAACCAGTACGCCCCCACACCATTCAGGCCCAAACCACTGTACAGTTGTAGACAGATGGTGAATTCCACTTCTCGTCAAGATTTTGCTTAGAAACACAGGTTTAGAGTTGAGTCTTAAAATGGCCTACAATGATCACTTTTAAGCGCCACAGATTCAGTGCTATAAGAACAGAACATATACATATAAAAAGGGCTGATAGTTAACAATATGCTCCAGAAGCAAATGGGCTGATTACACATCTACCCAAAGCTGGAGCGAGATGTCAAGCCAGAGTTTGAATCACATCATACGATTGTACATCCTAAAGGTGATTTTTCTTTTACTTAACATGCAAAACTCCAGAGATTCATGACTGTAGATGTCACCAGCTTCATCATACCTGCTTCTGGGGACAGGGATGTGTGAGGAGGGAAGGGGCTGTCTCTCTGTCTGTGGTACATGCTGCCCTTGTGCTGCCCTGAAGTTGCTGGCCAGCTCTGCCTGTTTCCCTGGGTTTCTGATGTCCAAATGCATGAAGCCACCTGGCAACTGTCCATTTGTGCCTGGACAGTGAGTAGGACTGGCTCTCTTCAGGATCCCAGTGAAACCAGTGTCTTTTTGGTCCGCCACGCCAATCTAGATAATGAATCAAAAACACATTAAAGTCAGAAACAACATGCCCAGTGATACCTGAAATGTCTAATTTGTGAATTAATCAGCGAGAGGGGTGCGGGAGGGTAGTTTTTGTCTTGAAAAATTAAAACAGAGCAGAAAAAAAGAGGAAATTCTTTATCTCACTTCGCCTCATTTATTAACCCAAAAGATCATTGTACTTTCCACAAGTCATGAAAATCAATAAACCAACTCGAACTAAAGCAACTGAGGGTTAAGATAGAGAAGTCTCTATTTCGCTAAACATTTACAAAAGGTTGTTGTTTGTCAGGCCAAAATGTAAAGATTGTTAATTTACTTCACATATGACAAACAAAAGCAGCATTTCTTTACATTTGGCAAGCTGAAATATGAGAATATTTGGCACTTTTGCTTGATTTTTTATTTTTTACTGACTGCTCATACAGTTCAAATAAAGAAACCCATTCAAGCTTACCCTAACCCTAAGCCTAACCCCCTCCTTCACAAAATCTACAATAAAGCATAACTGCCACTCTTACTGTTATGTCAATACACACAGAAACTTATTTGAATAAGATGCTGATCGACCCACATCAAAAGTAGGTGTGGTAACTGTCCACCAGTGCATAATACTGCAGGACAATAAGGAAGTATATGACATGGTTTGTTTAAGGGTACCAAAAACAAACACATGGGGATGCCAAAATCCAACTGCAACCGCCCCCCCAACACACCACCACCACACACACACACACACACACACACACACAATGCAATTTAAACCAAGATGCAAATTAAACGCAAATGCATGGGGGGAAAAACCTGCGTATTTTAAAGTAGTGTTAGTTGTTCAGTTTAGTGTGGAGGAGCCGGGCCTTGCTGCGCAACCAGGAAGCCCACGCTGTAGCTCCACCCTGAAGTCATGGGGGAGGGGGATAGGCTTGTAGTTTGAAGTCCCTGCCCCCCTTTACTGTAAACTTTGCACTCAGAATGAGCCGCCATTTAAAGCGGTTAGAATACGTTGTAATTATTCACGACCAAGCACTGACCAGGTAAATTGCATACGCTTCAAAATCATCATAATAAAACAACTCTTAAGTAATGGTGCTACCAAAACAAATAACACAATTTACGGTAGTTGGGAGTCTCGTGCGAGCGTCACAGTCGCAACCGTTAAAACGCCCGTGAAAGCGGTGTAAATAGCCAAACCGTACAACCGACCACACAGCGGAATAACGAGCTAACGTTACATGCTTGAAATGATCCTAGCTTTAACTTGGGTGTACGGGTGACTTTACCGGCTCATGAAGTCGAGCGCACCACACTTAAACGCAGCCGAGCGGCACTTACTTTTTCCACGTCGTGCGATATTCGACCACCCGGAGACAGCCCGGTCCCTCTCGGGGAGGTTCTCTCGCTTTTAACCTCCGCCGCCGCTGAGCCGCCGTCCATTACAAATTTGTAAATGACAGGCCTGTGTGTGTACGCCGGCATGGAACCGCTTTTTTCCACCGTGGGGACCCGGGTGTCGCGGAGCACGGAGCGGCCTGCCCGGCAGTTGAATTCCGCCCCGCCGACCCTCGTCCCAACCGACGACTTCTCCAAAATATATTTAGACTCCATGTTCATGACGGAGGCGAGAGAAGGCTAAAGAAAGAAAACCAGCTTTCTATAGATTTTAGTGCAAATTGCTGGAGTTTGATACATTTATCAGGATTGTCTCGATTTGTTGGGTACTGTCTGTGTCTTGAATTCTACTCTAGACTACATGGAAAGTTTTCCACCTCTGCCGCCGCCGCCACCGCTACCCAGGATATCCAAAAAGCCGCCCGGTCAGGAGGCTAAAATATTGTTTTGCCTCTTTCCTCCAAACGGATGCCACGCCCCCTCTGCTGCGCTCCCATTGGTCCGCTGCATACATAAACATTACACTTTGGCACGCGTCCACGGCGAGGCGGCTTCTGATTGGCTGCCTCCACCATGTCAATCACGTTTTTTTCTAATCTCAGTGCTGTGGGTGGAAGAGGGGAGGGGGCGTGTCCTGCAGTTTACCGGCCGGTGTCTGTCGACGACGAGCCGGTCTGAGAGGCAGGCGAGGAAAAACAGCCTGCAGGCCTCAGAGACAAACTGCGCATTTATATTTTTGCAAATAAAATGCTAATTTTGCGGATCGTGAATTATGAAGCAGGAACTGTACTTTACAAGCCGGTTATAATTGATCAAATGAACAGACTGATCCCTCCCTAAAAGTTACTAGCCCTTTAGTATTCGGTTAAGTTGTTTATATAAGATGTTTATGTTGTAAAACTAACAGCATAGTGTCTGGGTACAATAGCATGAACCACTGTGCAAAAAGAATCAGTTAAGGAAAATGACTCTGGCTAAATACAAAGCATTATCTGTGAGGCAAGGTTTAGTTTCACAGTGGTTGGTTTAAACCTGTAACTCTCTGAGATGTATAACTGATTGCATTGCAAAGCTTTTGCTCTGAATTGCATTCTGAGACAAATTGCATTAGCAGTTTCATTTCATATAGTGTTCGTGCGCCTACTTTCTGTCAAGTAACAATTTTTTCTGCTACAAAAAACCTCCATATGTAGAATTAGCAGCAGTATGAAATGCTCTCCTGTTATTAATAGATACAGTTTACAGCCCAGCAGCCTTTGCTTTATTGCAAAATTTTTGCACAGACACATTTTACTGCAATTTGCACACTGCAGTTATTAATTTGAGGCTGCTGTAGAGAGACACTGTAGTGCAGATACCCTTCACAAATCAATAAGACTACAGGCAAAACAAACACATGTTATAATGTGCCACTTTATTAGAAAAGTAAAAACTCACTTTTAATATTTTATGAAGGTTAATATAAAACATTACAATCTTTTGCATATCTGCACTGTCACACTATATTTTTATTATATTCATTATTTTTAAACTAAACCCTGTGCTTTAAGAACATACAACATTGGCTACAGCTGTCACAGCAGTATTGGCCCATAATTATATCTGAAGACAATTAACAAACAGCATCTGTATCTGCATGGAAAGCATGAAACATTTTTGCATCCACAAGTACAACGTGTCTGTGATAACCATCTTTTGTTCTTTTTCTTTTTTTTCAACAAATATACTGTATACTGTATGTTACATTGGAACAACATCGGAACAGCAACAGAGTATTTTACACATTTACATCATCATACTGTATTTGTGCAATGAACATCTGTCTCGATCGGTGTGTAACAGTGTTCGACAAAATATATCAGATCAGTGCTTTCTCTCAGGATAAAGAAAATGTGACACATTAGGTGACAGCCAGAGAAAAAAGTGTGATTGTGATTTCCAGCCGGCATTGTTTATGGGAAGCCTCACCAGGGCTTGCTAAGCGCCTCAGCTGTTGGCCATTTCTCATATCAGACAGTAGTTGAGCCGTTGGTGCATTGTTGATATCAGGACTGGGGTTGGCCTGACCCACAGCCACTGCCCACCCCTCCTCAACCCCCATATCACTCCCTGAGTCCCTCAGAACTGGACATCAAAGGCCCCTCCCCTGCACAGTGAGGGAGAAAGGTGAAGCAAAGAAAAGAGAGGTCTGTGTTGGCTATTGGTGGATGAACACAGTTGGGGGAGGGAGTCTATGCATGGGCTGAACAAGTGGAGGCAAAATGTGCTCCCCAGTGTATGTGTGTGTGTGCCTGTCTGTGTGTGCAAAGCAGGAGGAGGAGGAGGAGGGTCCTTTGGGTCTGTGTCCGTTCGCAGTGATTCCTATCCAGCTTTATAGCTCGCTGTGCACCCCCACCCCAACTCAATCACTCTTGCTCCCTCCCAGAGCAAGATTATAAACAACGCTCTGCCCCTAAACTCCCAGCGGCTCCTCTCTGGTTCTCTCCTTTGATTCCTACAAGTTGTTGCTTTGGAAAAAGAAAAAAAAAAAAGAAAAAGAAAAAATAACTAACTGCTGCTTTGCATCACATGGCATAAAGTACAACAGAAAAAAGAGTAACAAACAAGAGTTCAATTAAGTACCACAATATTTGTTTTCATCTCCATATATCAAAGCATGCACTTTTTTTTTGATCAAGCAGGAAAAATTGCACCGACAACATAAACATTTCCATGGCAGTGGTATGAGCTATTAAACCAATGGTATTATCAGTTGGTAAGAAAAAGTAAACAGTGCATTAAAATACAGAGTGCATTTGTTTTTACATACTTTATGACACAGTAGCATTTTTAAATTTATCTTACTAACTTTCTAAACCCGTCTTCTCTTTGCATGGTTGTCTCACAGTGAGATCATTCGAATGCATCCTTCCTCTCTCAGCTTTTGAGCAGTTTGTATCCCTCTTCCCCTCCTCTCATCTTTATGCCCATTTATTAAGTCTCAAATGTTTTGTTTTCTCCTTCTATTCTTTTTCTAATGTTCCCCAAAGCCACATGGGAAAGACATTGTTTTTAATGGAAGAGAACTCAGTACAGAGGCTGGAGACAAGGGTGGGGAGAGGGAGAGGGCAACCTTCCAAAGGACACTCACTGGTAATTTTTATGCCCAGCTCTTTATTTTCCTTGGAGTCCAAGCCTTCTGTTGCTATTTCAACCACCAGACTTAAGTCTACTGAGCTATGGGGAGCTCTGGCGAATCATAACTGCACTCAGATGCTCCCTTTACAGCACATTAATGCACAATTAAGCCCAGCGGTCCCGCAGCTGTCCAGTGCAAAATTACTATGGTCATAAAATCAGATGTTTACAATGCCCAGAAGACATGACATACAAACTGATGAAGTATCCTGTGTTATTTTGGATACTCTTTCACTTCCTTATTTTTTGAAAATATCCTTCACTTCTTCATCTTATAATACAGTAAAGGTCTCACGTTGGGAAATCTGTCACCCATATCGCTCTGGGGAAATTCTTGCACAAGCCACAGAATGACCATGACCTGATCATTTCACCCTGAATGACTCCACCAAATATGCGTCTATCTGTGTGGGGGTGAGTTGGGGTGTGTCAACATGCCTCTGGCTACACGTTTGTCAAATCTGAGTGTGAATTTTGAACGAATCCCTTAATTTAAGCGAAGGTTAGTGAGCAAAATTGCGCTTTTATAGTTATCTTGAGGGCTGTTACTGATAAGAGCTTGTAAGCTTAGGGCGCATTGATGAAAATTTGTGGGATAAAGACAATAGCCTTCACTTACGTCTGTGTTTAAGCAGACCTACAAATTATAGGCCTATGTTTAAACAAAGCACCACAAAGCTGTCTGCCAGGCAATAGGTCAGTGCGAGCTGAGAACCTGTTTCAGATGTTTGCTTAGGGAGAGCTAAGCACCGCAAATCTCTGTGACATCCATATGCTTATATTACACAAGTCCCCCCCACCCCAAGGATGAGGCATATGTGTGTGTGAGTGAGTGTACATTGGTGACAATACCTAACAGTGTGCCTCGTACTCCTTATATAGCTAATTTGATTGCTACTACTGTATATTTTCATGTGTGTTTGCACAATGCATGCACATTTCTTTTTTCATATATATTAAAGTGTGTTTTTTTTTCTCAGGTTGTGAATTACACCACATACTCTTCAAAGAGTACAGTGTTCATATAAAAATAAAGATATCATGGAAAATGATGCACAAACAAGTGAGTATGGCCAGTGACACAGTAGATTGAAGATGTATATTCCAGTTGTATTTTTTTTTTCCTTTTTTTTGTTAAAATGTATTTGCTCCATATTTGGGCTGGACTAGGCTTAGGCTGGTTCTGAAGTACAGACCAATCAAGGGAAGTCTGAACCTGGATTAAGACCCTGTTTGTACCTGATGTCAACACAAAATGGATCCTCATGTTTTTTGACTATAGAGGGCCTTGTGTCTATGTACAGCAACCTGTTGACCGGTGAACAGGAAGATCCCTGGACTTGGTACCAGTGATTTCTGGGCCCTTTTCTGCCTGTCAGCCAGCTACAGGCCAGTGACATACATCTCCATCCCATCATTGAAGGTGAAGATGGTGGTAGTGCTGGAGCTGTTGGCCCCTTGTTTCACATCGCTGATGGTCTCATAGAAGTTTTCCCCACCAGGCAGGTTTCGAGCAGGAGGGGCAGAGGGTCCTGAGCCTTGAGGTGCCGCTGGTGCTGCCTGCTGCGTCGGCTGCTGTGGCGTCTGCTTCTTTCTCTTCAGAGTCGCATTCCCCCCAGTTGTGCTGTTATTGGTTCCCCCTTGCTCACGTTTCCGGTGGGTGTCAATACTAGCGTATGCTGGGTCTGACTCAGCCACTGGGGTGGACCAGGACCTGTCTCCTACCGGCTCATAGCAGGGCTCCTCCTGGGAACGTGCCTGGCCCTGGACGCCTCTGCCTCGGCCCCGAGAACCCATGTTTCCTCGATCCCCACCAAAGGAGCGTGGGAGGGTCTTTGCCCCGTTGTGTTCCATCGGAGGTTTCTTTTTCTGGGTTTTACACACAATGGAGTAGGTGTCTGCAATCTGAGAACACATACAGGAGGAGAGTATGGTGTCAGTTAACAACACTGAACAACATTACAACTCTGTCCTATAGTCTGTGGGTCACAGCTCCTTAATATCTCATATCATATCTACATAGGTGAATGTTTTTAACCACATCTGATATATAGCCTGCACATGCTGTACTGTGCTGGGATTTAAGAATATGTATGTGTACCATGTCTCAAGTTTCTGAGTTAGCAATGAGTATGTCCTATATTTATACACGTATGTACCTCAGTCTGTTTGCATGCCAGATATTAAGATATAATATAAACATAAGAGAAATTGTACAGTATAATGCTGTTAATTTGGTGAGTGCAAATGATTGTATAAGCAAGTATTCTGCCTGTGTATGTGCAGTTATGTTGACAGGGCTTGCTCTGTGCTGTAACCTGACCTATTTTAATGGGGTAGGATAAGACAGAGTAAACTGTGTTATCAGTCCATAGAGTCCCCGGCAGAGAGACGGAGTTAGCTTTGCAGTGGATGAACCTGTTAAAATTTCACCACATCTGCTCTGGCAACAGAACAGCAGGGTATGGTGTGAAAGATCTGAACAACAGCCAACTTGCTGAAAAAAAAAAAAGAAAAAAAAGAAGCTCAGTGTTTGCTGATGGACTTTGCTCGGATCTCATTTGTTTTGGATGAGGTATGTGTACGTGTTTTTGTGGCGAGATTTTGCTGGAGGTGTGTGCTCATGCATAGAGTATGTATGTGCGTGCTCACAGTACAGCGTGAAAGATTTGATATCTAGGCCTCGCAACTGAAAGGCATGTGTGAGGTCTTGTGGGGAATTTTGATAAACCAGTGCTGTGACCTCTGGCATTTCTGTGTCAAAATTCCACAAGGGGAGCACAAGAGCAGAGGACTGTTGGGCATGGTCATGTTTACCTTCCGTGTTCACACCCAGACCAGCAGCTCTGCTCTACTGACCTCGAGAAACACTGGCTATGCAAACTGCTCTATTCTGCACATACACACACACACACATGCACACACTCACAGATTAGCTTTGTGTTTGTTCCGCTCCCAAAAAACTGAAACCTGAGAGCATACAGACAATGGGCAAGACTTTTTCTCTGTGTATGCACTCGCATTACTTTCATGGTTTCTTTGCATTATATTTCTTACACACTAGTTTTGCAGAGGAAATATAATTAAAGTGCAAACCGGTGTGACTTTATCTGTGAACCTCTCTCTCCACCATTGTTTCAATCCTGTCTCTGACGGATCGCAAGCGACACACATACCCAACCCCCACCAATCTCTTGTGTGACCCTTTTTTGGATAAACAAAGACCCCGGCGTATGCTATAAGTGTGTGCAGACAATGTGCAGCGTGAGTGTACGTGCAAGCGTGTGTGTTTTTGTGTGTGTGTGCGCGCACACAGAATTTGCAGCTCTATGCAGCAGAGGAAGGAAGTCACAAGATGATGGGGATTTCAAAACTGGGCTGCAGCTGTTGAGGAAGCCTGTGCATCGTATGTTTTCTGTTCACCTCCCTTCACCCTACACTCCTTTCTGTTATGTTTCTGTATCTGTGCTTTAACTCTAGACACAGGCTTCAAAAAGTCACAGTTAATTTCTGTATACACTGATTATTCATGGAAAAACAACCATATAGCCTGACTGATGCATCTGTCTGTGATCAACTTTATGAATAGCAAATATGGTACAAGTTTCCAAACGGTCTTCTCGCAGTTGATATTCATGTGGTAAGACATGCTGCATGCAACGTGATTGGTTGGGGAAGGCAGCGCCTCCTTATAGCCACAAAGGGAGCGGAGCAGAAGGCAAGAGCGCCAGAGGAGAGGAGGAGATTTAGTTGGGAGTGGAAACTCAACACCGGTTGACGGCTGCAACTGACAAACTCCAGAGGAAACAAAGTATATGGGCATGTTAGGGCAACAACAAACTCTTCAACGGAAAAATACAGCAACTACGGGGAGAAAAGGTTTAGAAAAGGGGAAAAAAATAAATATATGTTTTTTAAAAAACAGAAAAGAAAGTTAGAAAGGAAGAAAAATAAACTGAGAAAGATTGCAGAATGTTGTCAAGGCCAGCTGCTCTGTGTACCAGTCTGCCTTGCAGAGGAGGAGTTTTACTGGAGCCTCACCAAAAGACTTAACCCCCTAATTTCCACGTACAGCAGCATCCAAGCTCTTTGACTCAGCACTGGTTTAGACAAGAAACATACCAGCAGCTTTGAACTTGTCAGGACGACTGCTGTAATACTCCTGCAGTCGGAAAAAAGATAAAACTATCCTTTTAAAGTCATCTAGATTATCTTGTATGTGACAAAGTTTTGCTTGTGTGTGGAATTCAGATTAATATACCGAAAACTCCCTGAGCTGATGAAGATGATCAAACACACACTAATAATAGACAGCGGTCTATTTTGAGAACAGCCGTCCGTCTACTCATGTTGAATGCCACAGCCCCCCGAAAGGCATGACAAAAGTTTCGAAACTGCTTGTAACTCTGGAAAATATACTGTGTCCGGCAGAGGGCAAAGAAAGGCGGATTGAGAGTTGAGAAGTGGGGGTGGAGTTGCTGCATGTGGAAGTGCATGTGGTGGAGTATGTGCATGACATGACAGTCTAGGTTGCAGCTTGAATTCTGTCTGCTCAGGCTGATAAGAGAAAACAGCTAACCTTTAACAAGTAGCTGAATGAATGCAAAGCGATGATGAATTATTTGGCAGCAGGTGATACTGGTGTCCAACCCGTCCAGTCCGTCTGCTTGTATGTTGTGAGCAAATAGATGAGTGGGGGGCTGGGAGATTTGGGTCAAGGTTCAGGCAGGGAGTGGGGGGCGCTGGATCATGTAACGTAACCGCTGCCTGTAAGTAGAAACCTTGTATGACAGGCAGGTCACAGGGCAACACTGTTATGACAGCGTACCCAATCAAATGGGCGCCCCCAACGGCAAACACGGCAGTAATCAGAGACCTGTTCGTCTATCCATCTGCTTGTAGTCTTTCCGGTCACCCTCTGGTTTCGTGGTCCCTCCCCCAGCTACCGCCACAAACACACACTACAAGACGTGTACTACCTCCTTTGCAGTTGGAGGCGATGGGTGTCCCTGTCCGTTCTCGCCACGGTGTGGAGGTGGGTGCAAGGTGATGATGTCATCATCCTCTGGAGGCTTCCAGATGTATTGCTCCCCGTTGCCGATGAACACTGCTTCCTGGTAAACAAAATTAAATGAGGAGCTCAGGCAAGTATTGCAACTATTATCAATAAGTCTTTGTGCAAAAGTAAATCGCACAATAAAAAAGGAAAGATGTGGCAATTTTTAAAACATGTTTAAACATGTATGGGAAAACACTGTCGTTTCACACGTTTGCTGGAAGGTCTGTTTGTCATTTGCTTTTCCTTGTTTGTCTTACATAAGAGAGAAAGGCTCTAAGAAGTTATTAATCGACTGAATGCAAGTAGCAACTCAGTTTAAATGGAATAAAATATTTGGATACCTCAGTAATTTAGATATGACATTTCAAGGCTGACTAACCGGATGTAGGATGCAGGTATAAGCCTGCCATTGGCGGTTCATTTCAGGGGGCTTTGACAATACAACTGAACACATATGTAGGTCTACATCTTATCATTCATTATTGTGCAATTTCTGTACGTTTTAATTTATTTTGGTTGATTTCCCGTAAACTTTAACTTTTGGACTGCTAGTCCACACCACAGAATACCAGTGAGTCAGTGATAGCCTTGCTTTCCCATCAGGTCAGTGTTAAGTAACAACTCAGACTTAGCCTGACAGTTAGCCTGGCTTGAACCCAGCCCAAGTTGCTATGGTAACTGCTACTGTCACGTATACATGCATCAGAAAAACTGTTTTTCCACACAAGTTTGTTGTATAAACAGTGTGTTTGTTTGCTATTTGCTTTTCCTTGTTTGTCTTGGTTAACAGTTAAACTGTGACCACGCTGGACAGTGTGAGCACGTTGTCCATGTGTGTATGTGTGACTAAGATTGTGTGTGAGAGAGTGACAGAGAAAAATAGAGTGCTGCTTTAAAAGTAAGAGGTCTATATTTCATGCCAGCATGACACACCTGCACTGTCAGATTAATGTGAAACGCTTTCAATAAATTTATGTAACACTGACGTTATCACATGCTGCGTGGATGTGTGTTTGTTTATTTGCTTTTACTCATTTGTCTTGCTTAACAGTTAAACTGTGACCACGTTGCACAGTATCACAACCCTAACCCTTGACCAAACAGAGTTATGGTCACAAAAGTGTTACTGCTACAGCTGTTTCACATAAATGATATCTCTGTTTCTGCAATATCCACAAAAGTTAAATTATATGTCTTTTTAGTATTTTTTTTTTGCTCTCCAAGGTAGTGTTTATGTCAAGATCAAAACAAATAAATCATCAAGTGGCACTGTCAAAAACAGTGAGGACATTAGAGTTGGTCTCGTTAGCAGGCAGCTGCTCTGAGACTAATTCCTAACTGGAATTAGATGTTGCATCTTAATGCACTTGTTTTTGTTACTAATAAAAGCTTCACTTCAAATTGAACCCCATAGTTTCTAAAGTAACATCAACAGATCACTGTATGACCTGTACTTTGCATGTGTTAATAAATGGCTGCTCTGTGTTTGTATTTTCAGCAAGTTAATCAGTTCTTTCTTACTCTGTGACCAACTGTTCTGCAAGGTTTTATGCAAATCTGTTCCCTCAAAGATATCCTGTTGACAGACAGGCAGACCCACTGACATACAAATAATGCTGCCAAAACAGAACCTCTATTTAACTCGGCTGATGGAGGTAATTTCAGCAAGATGTAAGGGAGGATAGAAGGCCGATCAAAATCACTGTTTAGCAAATAATGATGAATGATGAACTCAGATTTTTATATTTCATGAATGATGAGTTACAGCTGACTCAATTCTTTATGTTGTATTGTATGAATCTTGTATGTGACTATGCTTAACAAACTAAAAAGCCATGGGTGCCTCGAACAAAAACCTGAGCGAGTACTCTTGCAAAATGTTTACCGCTGCTTGTGATCAAAACCAATTAGTAACCAATTAGAAAACATGAGCAACCGAGGAGGATATGTTTAAAATTTTATAAGTTCCTCCTGTGCAGTGAGTGAGTAATAGAAGCTGGGTCAGAGTAAATGGCTTCAATATGTGGACAGTATTTATCCCCAAACTGGCCTGCTACCTGCTCACTGTTTCTAAATAGACTTTGCTGATAGAGTCAACAGGACACACGCCCATGTCTGTATGGCTCTTTTCGAAGACTTTCAAAGACATAATATATTCTTATATGTAGCCTCTTGCTCTCACCTTAACAGTCACAACTAAGTGCTTATTCCCAAACCAAACTTTTATCTAAACCAGATTCTAGTCCTAGTCCTCAAATGGCTCGTTGAAGGGGTATGAAAAGCTATTTATTGACGGAATAAAATGTCCCCACTTTTCCAAAATGTTCTGATTGTGATGGTTTAAAATTTCATGACTGGTTCTCACAAAGATAGTTGAACAACCACACACACACACACACACACACAATCATGCACACACACACACACACAATCATGCACACACATACACACCACACCACACACACACAGCTGGGCAGCATGCCAAGCTCTTACATAATCCATCCTTCCACTCCTCGCTCTAATATAGTGCTGCGCAGCACAGTGCAAAAGGGTGGAAGAAACACGCATGCACATTCATGCACACACGTCAACACACTATCGAGGATTAAGCATCCGCAGATTACTAAAAGTACAGGTCAGCAACTGGGCTGACATCAACAGCTAAGACAAGATTGTTTAAATAACCTTATCAAATCTTTTTAAATCACTAATACAAAAAAACAAAGTCGCCTTTTCTCCCTCAAACGCACACATACGTGAAAAGCAGACGTGTGTGCCAGCAAACCAACAGGAAAGGCCGATCACCATCCGATCTTTGTCCCTCTCGCAACTGCTTTTGTGATTATAAACACATCCCAGCTGGCACATTCAACTCTATTATGCGATTAAAATGTTCTGTCAATAGGCAGATCCATGAAAAACAGGAGTTATCAAGGTTAGGTATACAGTGAGGTTGTTACTTTTATCAATCATTATTAGTGTTTCAAGCATTTTTTTCAGGCTAAGTGGAAATCCAGTAGCTAAAACTCTACCAATACTCGTGTCTGAGTATGAAGAGGTGTTTGTTTGTAGACACTGCCCTCTGGTGGTAAATATACAGCATTACAATTTGGAGAAGTGGCTGTGTAATATGATGCATAAGGTTAATATGGAGCACATTGATCCAATCACTGGCGTACCTTTGGGAAGGAATGCAGGTGAAACGGTTCCAGTGGTTTGCGTGGAAACTCCTGACTGCGATGTAGCGGAGGAGGAGCGGCAGACGGTGAATCACTCACGCTCGATTGGCTGTCTGACTGGCTGTCGGCCCCGTTATTTTCCTTCCTGTTAATCTTGTCAACCTTGAGGTTTTGAATCAACCATTGAAAACATTATATTCAAAGCTTTCAGTCACAGAACCAACCAAGCAAAAGTGCAGAAAATTAAGCATTTCATGTTTATCCTGCATGTCAGAGGAGTATTAGTACTTTTTCTATAAAGCTGATACTGGCAGAACCTTTCAAATAACCTTATTGTGTAGTTTGGTTTTATTTTAACTTTTTACAAATTTTACATTTCAGTGTAATGCAGAGTAAAACGGACTTAGCAACAAATCAAAAAAACATATTAAGGCATTTTTGGCATCATTAGGTGAATACATGTGGTTTCCCGTGGCAACACAACACATACTTTTTGCCTCCTGTAGCTGCACATCTTTGTTCAGTGGCATTACTAACATACAGCTCAGCAGGTTTGCACATATAATGTATGAGCTCAGCTGAGAATCTGTATATATTAGTTGGTAAATAAAAAATCTGATGAAAGGGTGCCGCTTCTTAGAGCCAAATGAAACCCCGAACTGCAAACAAAACCTCCTTTAGAGCAGGTTAGCTGTGTAGAATCAGTCACCATGGTGATCACTGAAAACTCTGGCTTTATGTGATCACCAAATGCGTTGCAACAAGAGACAGTCCATCCTTGAACTTTAAAGTTGTGCCTGCCGGTGCCGACAAAACAATCAAACGTGTGTCTTAAGTATTTTCTTTGTCGTGAATCATGGTGTTTGACACATTCTTTTCAAGCTAAGAAGGCCACCGTGAATATAGTTCTACTATTTGCAGTCAGGGTATTGTCAGCGTTAATGAACAAAGGATTCTACATACATGATATTATGAGGTCTGGTGCAGGTTCTCAAATATTCTAATTTCCTTCTCACAAAGTCTCTAAATCAACATTGACAATTCATCTAAACAGCTTACGATGTTGTAAATGATTTCAGTCTAATTCTTGACCACTAAACCGTACAGTTAGACGTCACCTTATCTGTGTTGTTGTAGTTGGTTCAGGAGATATGATGCAAAATACATTGCTTGGTTAAAGTGGAAAGTTTCATGCTTATGAAAAAGTAAACATAATTTTCATATATTCCCCAGAGCATACCGTTGTTTTTTTTTGTTTTGTTTTTTCTTACAATGTACAGCCCAGTGACATTTTAACCGTAGAAGGTCTTTTGGGGTCTATTGGACCCCAAGAAAGAATATGTGCAAAATATTTGTTGGTATTCATTATAGACTTTTTTACTATGTTAAATACATTTTCTGATAAGTTGACATATTTTTGGTTCCAAATGCATTACAAATGTCCCTACTTTTATATTTAAATAAAACAAAATAAAAAATACCCATCACCTAAACCAAATGGCCTGGGGTCCAAAAGACCCCAAAAGTCCTGCATAGGGTTAAACTGACAACGTTCACAAAATTAAACTACTTCTTTAACTGAGTCTTAACCTCTTTAATTACCACCTGAAACACTTGTACGGTAATAATTACCTTTCTGAACTTCCGTATGGAAGCGTACTCGGCAGCAGATGGATCTTGAATGACCAGGGAATTGACAGAAGACATAGGGGACCTGTTAGCCCCGCTCGCCCCGTTGCCTCTCCCTGCCATAGGTCCATTAATGTTGCCGTTCCCCCTGCCATTCCCTCTTCCCTGTGACGAAAAAAATAGACATACACAGTTATTAGTTTTATCAACTATGCCAGTCAGTCGCAAACAACTGTCACACATTCAAAAATGACAGATTCAAACCACCCCGAACACGGACTAGTCAACATGATTTAACACTGCAGGATCTACAAAAACAAATCAACAATGCACATCATCGACAGGCAAACAAATAAATGGCTGTTAAAGCCGCTTCTTATTTGCAGATGTATGCTTTTTTCGATTGTTTGTTTTTTAAAATATTTTTTTGACATCAAATAGCTATTTCGATGTCTGATTGTTTTCCTTTCCTGTCAGTAGAAGAGGTTAGAACTGGCTCAGTAATCACCAAATCCCCCCCCCCCCCAGTTTTCCATCTAATAAATATAGATGAATGTATGAGTGTGTATGAGTGACAACCAAGTTCAATGGCTTGCTTTACATTTAAAATAATCATACAATTTTATCATTTGGTTAGCGTTTGTTAAGTTTGTGTGCACCTACATTTCCATTTCCATTACGAGCTCCATTGGTGTGAGCTGGGGGGCTCTGAGCTGCTCTGACTTTAGCAGGAGTGTTGGTTGATGTGCTCGGTGGGGCAGAGGGAACCTTGGGGCCTGCGTCTCCTTCCCGGACGCCTACACTTTCGTACAGACCGTCGTCCAGGTAGTGGGTGGGAGTGGGGTTATTGCGCAGGCCCACCTCGGTGTAGGTGTGGTCTCTGGCCTCCCCCCCTCCTCCTCCACCTCCTCCACCCACTCCTCCTCCTCCTCCTCCTCCTCCTCCTCCATCTCCTCCTGTTTCCCCTCCTACCCCTTGGCTGGATCCCTGGGGACTGGTGGGGATCTGGGGGAGCTGGCGTGCATGGGAGGGCCTCAGGTCTGTCTGGGAGCGCCGACTGTGGAGGAGCAGGAGGTCCATGCTGGCTGGACGACTCTTACTAACAGCTGCATGGAGAGAAGGAGGAGAAGGAGGAGGAGAGGGGGAGAAAGAAAGCCACAGAGGGGTCTGGACTGAAATAGCGCTCGGGGTAGTGTATCACTTATTGTCACATACGAACCGTTAGTCATTACTTACAGTTTCCATTGCAGGGAAAGCGATTGATCTCATGCAGCCTGGTGTCAGATTTACTCATGGAGTTCAGTTTCGGATGCCGCAGCGTACCCTGCTGTCACACACATACGGACGTGTCAGTACAGGCGTCAAACATGCAAACACATGCATGTGCATCTGTATACACAAAGAGCTATTGAGGGAGGAAGCTTAGAGGAAAAGGAGCAGAAGTGGATGGAGGGAAGGAGGGAGGGAAGAAAAGACGGAGCAAAATGAAAGCATGTCTCACCATATTTACAGATGTCCCTTTCTCTCCAGCTGAGGGGTGCTTGCTCTTGCTTTTTCTGAAACAACATGAAAGTGAGGAAGGTCAACAGAAGCCAGTGGACAGAAAGCGAACACACATACACACACAGTCTGATAGATGCTATCAGCATCCAGCTCTGGTTAGGGCATGAAAGTCCTTGGTTGATAACAAGAGCCCAGTCAAACTGTGAATGGTGCGTGACTCAGGTTTTTGCCAAAGCGGAGGATGACCTTCAGTGGAAATTTTTTTTTCTTAAGATTAGACAAAGCAAGCTGACAATGATTATATTATAATTTACTTCATGCTAATTCCTTTTTGCAAATGTACTTCTCCATCCTTTGGTAGTAATCTTGTGAAACAAATGCATGTAGAGTAGTGTTATGCCTCATTGTGAATCCCTGTGGGTGGCTGTAGCCATAGGAAACTGTTGATATGGTGAGAGTGACGAATCGAAGTAAGCACCTATGTCCATTTGGGAATGTGAAAACTGTTCTTCTCCCGTCTCTTTTCTCTCACATTGGAGGGTGAGGATCTGCATCACATAATATGTGAGATCTCACTGTTGTGCTGCAAAACGCAACGTGGCAATAAACCACATTTCTGGTGTGTAAACAGGTGCAGAAGTCACACATCACGATACTGTGTGAGTTGCTTGAAATATATCTAAATGTTAAAGGTACCACAGTCAGTTGTGTCAGTTCCATGTTACTGGAGCTACATATTGTCTCCTCTAGTAAGCTGGAACTCTTTGGTACAAACATATGGCCATCATACCCCAAGGGGGCCAGGAGAAGGTGAAGAGAGCTCCCCTCGGAGATTTTACTAATAACATTGCACAGGAGGGGGTTTAAGGCAAAACGCCATGAAGGCACAAAGTCATATGAGAACCACTACAATTATCTTGTAACTTTTAGAGTAAGACAGTAAAAGATGTCTGTTGCAGTCCTTGGAATATAAAAGAGACAGTGCAGGAGTGTATTTTTAAATCAATAGAGGGAGATCAATAGAGGCAGGATCGGTATTTGTACATGGCAAAGTCTATTTGAACTGATGAACTACTGAAGACTGAGCTCCTCAACATTACAAACACCCCACGGGGATCCTATATATTATTCCTTAGATTGTGACAATAGTGTGGTTTTATTTCCATCACATAAGCTGGTTTGACATTTCTCTACATCCTTATCTGTGTATCCCATGGCAACAAAGCCACAGTGCAGCCTCTGATTGGTCCCTGAGGGTTCTGGGAGAAAAAAAAAAAAGACATAGGCTTTTCCATTGCTTCTGCCTGGCTCCGAGTGTGATCCTTTTTTAAACCGTAGGGTGTCCCATTGCTTTAGCCTGCTGAGGAGTTTTGCTGGTGAGGGGTGGCGTGAGGCTGCTCTGACTCTGGCCTGTCTCCTCAGTGTCCTGTAAACATCATTTCATCTGATCTGGCACTCGCAGCCATTAACATTCATTACTGCCACTCCGCTCAGAGCAGGGGATAAAAGAGACGGAGAGGACGGATGGAGGGAAGAGAAAGAAGGGAGGAGAAGAGTTCAGAAGAAGTAGAGACACATAAAAGAAGGAGTGGATGATGAGAGTGATCTGAGAGGGCACTGACTGCTGGCAGCAGTGATGATAAAACTCTGGCTGTTCTCTTTTCTTTTTTTTTTTATTATTTCATCCCACACCCTACATTCTCCACATTTCAAGTCATGTGACCGTCTTACCTTTGGCAACCAACGCAGACAAGGACAATAAGAATGGTGACCACAAAGGCAGACGCTGCTGCGATGGCTCCCAGGAGCAGCAGGTTTTGGTAGGTAGGGTCCTCTGCACTTGCTCCGTTGCTGCCATCCATGACATCCACTCCGTCTAGCTCACTCCCTCACTTTCACTCAAGCTCAAACTCTGCCACTCAAACCGTCTGCTCAGGAAAACCTGCAAAGATACGGGAGAAGGAAAAGAAAAGAAAAAAAAAGATACAACATATGAGTGACATGAGAGATAAGAAGAAACTGGAGAAATGCTGCAATGAGCGAGGTGAGAAACAGTGTGTGTGCGCTCGGTTCGCCTCTGGCTTTTTGTCACTGTCTCTTTCTGACATATCAGTTTCTATTTTTGACTCACTAGAATAATGCACAGAAAATAGAACACCTTACAAGGCAGCCGGTTTGAGCATGCCAAAAACAGTTTCATCACACTCTTTCTTTTTTGTGCTGTTAAAAAAAGATCAAATGATACCGTAGCATTCGTTTGACTAGCCAGAGAGATTCTTGTGTTAGTTTAGCTGGAAAAACCAACTGAGCTCCCAAGAGTAGTGCCTCGCTGACGGACCAGACTCACTGCTGCTACGCTTCATTTGCTGGCAGAGCGCTTTCTTGTTCTCCAATCAGAAGTGGCTCAAAGACTGACGACAAGATGTTTTAGTTTTTACAAACAGTGATGCATATTGTAGTAATTGTTGTACTACATACTGGGTAGCACTCTCACCTCCAGTGCTTTTACCTCTCCGATACGCACAGCGGTAAACAAACCCTCTCTAATCACCCAAAACATCCTCAAATCTCCTTCATGTCAGACAAAATTATCTCTTGAGGAGATCTGCATGCTGTTCATACATGAATGGATCAGGCTAGAAAGATCTGAATACACAGTGTAAAACTTCCCAAAGTTTTTCAATTTCTGTGACGTCAACATAAATGCCAGGTGTGAGATAGTATATATTTACTCTTTGATTTAAACAGGATGAAACAACTGATGATTTTGGTGATGAACATTTTAAATTGAATTATTTTAATTTCTCTGCAATATTGTACTTTTCCTGTAAACAAGCTAGCAGGAGAGTATATTTTTTACAACGTATAAGTACAATTATGTCTTATGTGTTACATAAATGAGACATTAGCAAAGAAATGATTCTTCACAATGAGGCATTTTTAAAAAAAAAAATATTTTAGATCTGTTGTGTACAGCAAAAGCTTACACATTGGTATATTGGTACACTAGTATATTTTAAGTAAAGAAATTCAATTCGTTGCTCACTTATGCTACGTTACGTTATGAGCCTTTACAAGATTGAATTTCCCTTCTGGGACAAATAAAGTATTTTTCATTTCATTCATTTAATTTCATTACTGTTGATACAAATGTGTTGCACAGACTAGTTTCAGAGAAGGGATAAAAAACTAAAAAAAATGCATTTTACAAAGAAAACTTCAGACCTTTAAATCTTAAATTGAAAAAAATAAATCAAAAAATAGATACTTATATGTAAAATGAAACAGAAATTGTGTGTATATATATATGAATAAATGAAACTATTTCACATGAAATGTAGCTATGGCTATGCTATATTTATACATTCACGCATTTTCATAGTTAATGTTGACACAGTTTAGAATTGGTAGTAATTACTAAATATTTTATTTGATTGTTTATTTGATAATGGTAAATGGTACTTATATAGTGATTTCATCCAAAGTGCTTTACAATGTTGCTCATTCACCCACTCACACACATGTTCATACACCAATGGTGACAGAGCTGACATGCAAGATGCTGCCATTGGGAGCAACTTTGGGTTCAGTGTCTTGCCCAAGGAGGGGCTGTGGATTGAACCGCCAGCCTTGCGATTGGAGGACAACCCGCTCTACCACCTGCACCACAGTAAGTGTTTTAGCACATGTGCTAATTTGCAACACTTGTCCACAGGAGGCTTTTGAAATGATAAAAACAATACAAGTAACAGGAAAAGTAAAAAGACGGAGAGAAAATACAGTGTACAATAACATTACAACAGTAAAAGAGAGGCAGTTTATCAGATGAAATACATCTGTAAGCTACAATTATGGGTAGCACTGAACTAACCAATACTATTTACTTAGTTAGGCTAATAACTTCACTGGCAAAATGTTGTTTTTTCCTCGATACTTCTACGAATTTTGTGAAATACAATTTAAAAGCATCCTCGTCTAAATTGTTTTCATACATTAGTTGGACCAGATATTTTGACCTCATTGTACATTATCTCATATACTCCTCAATCTAAATAGTTCACATTTTACCAAGTAGATGTTACACCTAGTTAGTATGACATCGCTAAGTTAAACTACCATCTAAGTTAATAGTGGTGCAGCGAGATCCTGGAGTGCAGCCTCCAAAGTGTCACTTGGAACAGAGATTACGTTCATAAGCTCACAGTCGCTGACGTATCAGCACGGGATTTTTGGAATTAGGAGCAGTTGTCAATACCTGTCCTCGCTGCTCTGCTTATTTCCCGGAGGCACCACAGCCCACAGATTCACACACTGAATATGCTGCACATTCCTCTAGAAACGGAGACAATGGCAGCAATGTGGTTAAAGTATTAGATTAGAGAAGAATCCGAATGACAAAGCAAGCGGGCGCAGAAGGAGGTCATGGCAAGCTGTACACAACTGTATATGTTGTTTGTGTGTGTGTGAGAGAGAGAGAGAGAGAGAGAGAGAGAGAGAGAGAGAGAATCTGGAATATACCACCACAGGATCTGGCTCTGGCTTTCTGTTTCTTGGAGATAAAACTGCATCTTTTTTTTTTTTTTTTTCATGTCCTCTTTTTCTTGGTCCCTCTCCCTCTCCCTCTCTCTTTTTCCTCCAGATCTCCTCTCCTCCTCTCTCTCTCTCTGTCTGTCTGCCTGACCCTGCAGATATGTGAGGCGATGCACAGCGAATGAATTAGCAGAGCAGAGGCCTCAGACAGCCCTTTATGGAATAGACAGACAGGCAGGCAGGCAGGCAGAGTACATCACAGCGGAGAGAGGAAAAATGAGAGGAAGGCAGTGAATGAAAGGGAAGGGTAAGAGAGAGGTGATGAGGCACAGGAGCAAATGAGTGGGATGAAAAGGAGAGAAAGGTGGGAGAGACGCAAAGAAAAAGCAAAAAAAAAAAAAACCGGGGAGGAAGACAGAGAAAGAGGGGAGCACACTTAAAAACATGAAGGAGGAGAGGGTGTGATAAACAGTGGGGGAGGGAAGGGAGAAAAGGGAGTGATGAGACGAGGAAGATGAAGACAGCGAGAGAAATAGTGGGGAAGCCTGGGAGAATGTGCGATGAGCGCAGGGAGGGGGGGGGAACAGAGAGCGAGAAAAAAAAAAAAAAAAAAGGAGGCAATGAGAAGGAGGTCATCAGCGGTCTGTTTCTGCCTGCATTTTGTCAGCCCCCTTCTGAAATATTCAGAGGAGAAACACATACAACGGGTGCGTTTCTGAACTGCCAGAAAAACACAATGCAAGACGGGAGCACATGTCTGGCAGCATACTTAACAGTACGTGAAGCTCACAAGTGGTGAACAAGACTCAGGAGGACGAGAGGCGGTTTTTCCGCGCGACGCACGACGATTCCTGCAGCACGCTCGACAGTGACACACAGTTAGGCGGCAAGGATGTTTATTCCAGCATCTGTCTTCGTTTCAGGACGTTATGAGTAAAATGATGACAGTGATAATAACAGCATATTGAGAATGATGACAACGGCGGTGATAGCCCCATTGAAGCCTGCTGCTGGTGATTAGTATAAAGATGCCAGCCATGATAATGATGATGATGAAGGGTGCAGTTACTAATAATGATGGGAATGATGGTGATAATGAGGTCAAAGTGAGAGTTGCAAAGACACACTTGAGGGGCGGATGCAAGCAGCAGAACTGGCAGAGCAGCGAGCAGGATGCAGCGGTGCAGCACAACCACAGGGTGGGAGGTTTCCTCTGCGTGTCTCTCACATCACACACACACACACACACACACACACACACACACACACACACACACACACACACACACAGACATGCACAGAGCGTAAAATGCTCGATTTTTTTGTTGCAAATCTACCAACAATCTTTGGATTACACAATCACTTTGCAACGACAAGTCAAACCGACGCACTGTTTAACCATCAGATGTGCAACTGGGGTCTAGCAGGCTCTGCAGCCTTGTTATTTTCCAACATCTACTCAACTAAAGCTAATTATAGATTCTACTTTCAGTTGCTTAAAATAGAGTGTTGAAAAGGAAATCAGCTAATTTTTCATGTGCACCAAAAAAAAAACTGTTTTTGAGGCAAGTGGAGGCTCACAGTGTGTCCTCAGTTTTCACCTCTTGGCTGTTAATGGAACATGATTTCATTTCCTATAAGGAGTGTGTTTATCAAAAAGGGGGCAACATTTCTCTACCAAAATGAATTCACATAAAATGATTTCCGAATGTTGCTTTTCTCCTGCAAAATAATGCAAATCAAGGTTTTTATATACTTCTTTTTTTTTTCTATTAGACCTAATTTGACGATGACATATCTCACTGGGATCTCTTGGATTACGGCACTACTTCAAACGAGGGGCTTTTTTTTTAAGGTTTAAAAATAAGTGTAGCCTGATTACAGTTACGTTTCTCAGATGACATTTACATTTCTATCTACATTGTAGATTACATCACGAGTGGTCATAAATTGTTAATGCTCTCAGTAGTCAAGAGATGTTGCTTCAGCTTCCTGTGTACGGTAGCTTTTACTGAAAGAGCAGGACGGCTGAACACGATTGACTTCGGGGCCAACAGAATCAAACGCTGTCCAAAGCATAAACTGGGCAGCTTTGGGGAGTCTGGGTATATATAAAGTATATTAAGGTTAACCTCAGCATTTCACAGGTGATTCCCTACAGTCATCTAAAATTAAAGAAATCTGTGCAGCTGCCCTTAATCTCACTTGTGCACGAGAAGGCTCTCTTATTGCAGTTCACATTCAAAGTTGCTCCTGAGCTTCTGATTGACAAGCCTATTAAAAGCGTTTATTTTTGAAATATGAAGTGCATGAGTGTTACTACGCTGAAGCATATCGAGTAAATTACACAAGGCAAAGAGTTCAAAAATGTTATTTATTTAAGTTCCTCTCAAGTCATTGATTTTGTCTCCTATAAAACGTGCAGATCTATAAAAGTCCCTGCCCCTCTATCCGCCCATCCCTCCGCTATTTGATGCAGCTCAGCGCGCCAGCTCGCCTACAACTCGGTTCAAACCCTGTTAAACTACCCTGTGCTACACAATGGCAGTTAGAGTAAAATCAGTTGTATGTGTTGGAACCAGAAACTGCTTCTGAAGAAGAATACTCATGTGGAAAGCCCCCTCCTGCAAGCTGACAGGTCTGTTTATGAGTCTGTCACTGGTGCACTGCAGGTTCAGGGTCGAAACCCTTAGCGTACAAAGACTGGCATGTTGACAAGTTACAAAAACTAGATTTTCACCAAAGGTCTTCCATATCTTTCATTTATTTAACAAGTAATGTGTCGCCAGCATCTATTAGGTGCAGAAATGTTCTGTGCACCTTTAGGGTGATGGGAACAAAATAAGGATTATTCAAATGCAGGGATCCACATCGTACGCTGTGTTCATCATTCACTGGTACCATTCATGCTCAGAGGATGTTTACTCTCTCCTAGTTTTACACACATTATTTTAAATCTGTGTCTGTAAACTATCAATGTGAGGAACTGAACAGTCTTTTTCCAAAACTGAAATTAACCTCTTTTACCTGATTATTTATCCTAAACTCCCCAGAAGGCTGCATGAACGCAGAAAAAAAGACGCAACAAGAACTTGCGAGAGAAGCCTCATGTTTTCTTAATTCAGGAATAGTTGTCTACATTGCAAACAGATACATCTTATAGCTAAATTTGGCAAACTTTTAATAGTTTTGATGCCCACAAATATAGCCTTAAATGTAGGCATCATGTTGTAGTTCTCAGCTGATCAGCTGGCTCGGATGACGCCTTTTCAACACGTGTTCTACCTCAGGGTCAGTGGTCACGCTCTCCCTTGTATTTTCCAGCCAAAGCTGCCTGCACTTAGCACTTAAACACTCCCCAAAAACCTTCTTTTCCCTCTCCACAGTGGATTAGCAAAGCTAGCATCCATGTAATTTTCATAATTGTAGCCAGACATTCACAAGGCTGATAAGTCCCTGTCATGATCCTGAGCACAGCTTTCAGTCTCTGTCATCACATTAGGAAAAATCCAACTAAGTGATTATTATCAACGATGACAATGAGATACGAGGATGGCTTTGCCTGAGTGTGTGTATGATTGCGTGTGCGGGAGTGTGAAGCACTACTTTTGCTCAATAAACAAAGGCATCAGTTGGAGACCGACGATCCCCATCGGGTGGTATGAAATATTTTCAGTTACATCACCTCCTCGCCACCGACCTGCAACTAATATCAACCTGTAAATCCGCCCTCTTTGCGCCCCACCTCCAAATCTACCCGTCACGCTATCTGAAGATCGCCCATGCGGACGTAATCTGTGATGGACGGAAATGGCGATGATGGAAGGGAAGAGGGGAGTGTGGAGGACGCGTCTTCCAAACATTGCGAGGCAAGTTCATCAGAGGCCTGTATAACAGCACATTACAGCTGAGAGGAGACGAGAAATCACATCATGTCCATTGCAACCTCCAGCCCCGCGGGACACCGCTGCACTGTGCATAACAACGTGGACTGATGGGGAGACAGAGACGTAAAAAGGCAGAGAGAGAGAGAGAGAGAGAGTGAGGGGTTCTGTGCAGCTTAACCCTCTGACATTTTTGCCATCAGCTGCTATCTGTAAGCCTCACACACACACACACACACACACACACACACACACACACACACACACACACACACGTGCTGAAGACTAAGGCCTTGTACAGCTACTTGGAAATTCAGTTTGCAATTTAATGCCTATTCCAGAGTGACCTGTTACAAGCAGTCACGTAACAGATCAAGTGAACATAACCTGCTGAGCGATTTGTCCTGGACTAACGTTCTAATCTCATAAGCAAGAAAAAAAAATATGATTTGGAGTCTGCTAAAAGCTTGTGGCAACATCCTCGTCTTAAATACTTATATTTAGTGTAAATATAATCATTTTGCTTTTTTTTTTTTTTTTGCTGCTACAACAGCTGCTAAGCTTTCCGTTTTGTAATACCCAGTGATATTCTATATTTTTTTACTGTCGATAAATCGATGAAACAAAAGCGACTATTCAACTTAGATGTATTTTCTGTGTATCCAAAGCTGGATCTAGATTACTTCTCTGCAGCGTAGACCTCCGTCGATGTCCAAAGTCACCTAAAAATTACACAGTTACAGGAAGCCATTGTTCCTTTATTACTACCAACACAGAAACTGTAGTTTACTCTGAGTCAGGTCTCCATCCTACTGCTCCAAATACCCACTAGAGCAACAAAAGTGTATTGATCTGTGGTTGAAATAGTCCCCAACAAATGTGCTATTTAGTGTTGTTTGATTAAAAACTACAGCGCTCAGCTGTCTTAGGAAATTACAGAGAAGATTTAAACTAAACCACCTCTTTAAAAGATTTCTCACCATGTGGATGCACTGATGTATTGTTGGTTTTAGTCTTTCTGTGGGATCTTCTGACAGAAAACTCTAGAACTCTATCAGGCTGGTTTTTTTATTAGGATTTTTTTTTTCTATTTGATAAAGAGTAACATTTGGAAATCTTTCATTTGTCCTTATACGATGTTATGTAAATGTAAATAAATCATAGGCTGTATATTATGACTGCAGTTGGACATGTTGTGTGATTGCGACTCTGTCTTTTGTTGATTTAAAGACCCTATTTGTGTCTCTGCCACATTTAGTTCTGTCGCGGCAATGGCTACGACAAAAGAGATTTAGTATCTTAAGGGCACTTGGTTAAAAATGTTAAATAGATAAACATTTATAAAATCCACTCTCTTCCATTCTCCGCTGAGGACAGTTGGCAGCTCTACTCCGGTTGCTGTTGGGCATAAAGAAACTGTTTGTTTTATCTGTTCCACACCCGATCGAGTGCCTATGATGTCCTCAAATGGCAACCCTTGTGTTGTTTTATTTTTAGAGTTACACAGGATTTTGACATTTCAGTTGTTTGCCTCATCCTTTCTTGCATGGCGAAATCTTTCCACCATAATACAACAAAGAAAATCCCAAAGGTTGCACAACAGATTTCTTTTGTTTCTTTGAGTTTCGGGGTGGATGTGTATTTTAACTGCTGAGTGCAGGATGTGGCGAGCAAAACAGCGTCTACCATAAATGGGGGGGCTAAATGATAAAGTGTGATAAATGAAACTGTTAGCCTACACGGCCTGAAACCCAATGCTGAATGGGAGCATTTACTCTTGATGTGTATGTAAATGTAAGACCTGATGGGAAGCTTGTGAGAGATTTTACTCGTATAAAGAGGCTGCGCGGGTCAAGCTAATAAAAATGGGAGGAATAGACAAGATACAATTTGTTCTATCGCTGCTTTCTGAGTGCACAGAGGACAGTTCCAGTGAGAGACTACATAAGCCGCAAAATACAGTACAGTGCTGATCCTACAGACTCGGGGAAGGCAAGACCCCATTTTCCTCTCAGTTGACTCGACTTAATTAACCAGAATGAGTCAGAAGCAACATTCAAGATTTAAGATTTATCCTTATGGGATTGGGGATCTCTCTCTCTCTCTCCCTCTTTTCCACTCTCCCTCTCTAACTCTCTGTTTATGGTTGACTTCAGTGCTAACTTCCTGCTCATTACTTTAATGATGGTTCTACTGTGAGCTTATGCTCACGAGTGCAGTTTGCGTTTTAACGTTGCAGTTTGGGAATAGCAAGAAACACGCACACATGCACACAGCGACAGAGAATCAAATGAAATCAAAATACCGCACATGCATTATGTATGTGTGTTGTAGCAGAAACTAGGAGAAAAACTTCCCAAATCCAAGAATCTTTCACACCATGCATCAGCGTGCAAGTTGCATGATACCCACAGTGCTGTGTGACCGTACATGCTCAGATTTACAGAGAATAAAAGAGTTAATGACAGAAGGAAAAGTCATCGGGAAGCTGGGTAAAGAGCGACAAACATCTTTCTTCTCCTCTGAAGTATCAGCCTAACTCCCTATATAACTGTAATACAGAGAAAGAGTCTGACAGACAGATATATCCAACCCCAGCTCTCTGCTTTTGCTTTAGATGCATTATTCATCTGTGTGCCAATTTGGAGGAACCCTCCCAATCCCCCAGCTGGCACCAAAAAGACGAGAAGCGAGAGAGAGACAGGCAGACTAGAGAAAAAGAAGTCACAGCGAGAACGTCAGAGAAAAAGAAAGACGGAAAAAGAGAGAGGAGAGGGAGAGGAAAACACCAGAACAAAAGAATGGGTGAGACAGATGCGGAAAAAGCGGGAGCAAGAATGGCTCAATCTCTCAGCTGCAATGTAGTGAAACATCCAAACAGGATTTCAAATGATCCAGGGAGACTTCTCCCTACATGTTTTGATATTCCCAGCTCTGTCTGACTTGTCTGCACAGAGCAGATTAATGACGATTTCCACACTAAAGACTCTTAACCCTGTAGAAAACACAGAGGGATAGGGGCATGAGGCTCACTTCTTTTAGCCTGAAACCAAACTGCACACTGTTGCTAAATCTCACGCTCACACGCTGCAGTATAAATGCCTGTGCAAGCATGCTGTCAGACATATGCAAACACTTTCATAACTGCATGATGACACCAGGAACTAACATTTTTTTGTGCCGAGCACGCTCTGCCGTCAACTTAAGCGTCTCGATAACGTCAGGATCATCCCAGCGTCTCTCTCCCAGTCAACCACGATGGCAGCTGCTGTTGAAGCTGTCCATCCTGGGACAGCACGCCCCAGATTTAACCCCACGCATTCAGCCTCTGTCTCGTACTGTGCTCCCTTTCTCCTCCAGGTTTGCTACCTATTATGGCAGCAGGCTGTCACATGCGCCGGCCAGACCTCCTCAACGTAGCAGCCTAGCAGAAGATGAAGAGGTCACTCGTAGTAGCACCTCCTCACCATGATGAATGTGGGTGTGTATGAGGGGGGGGAGGAGGAGGGAGGGTAAGTGTGTGGGCTGGATCAGGAGGATTGCTGTTTAATCTGCCGCTGTCTCCCCATAACGGAGCTCTGAGCTTTTAGACCTAACAGCTGGTTGCGTCTACCCCCCACAAGCCCATGTTACTGCATCACATAGAGGACTAACAGGGTTTTTTTTTTTTTCCTGATGTGGACAACTAACCTCAGTGTTTAACCTCAGTTCACACCAACACTGTACAACATCATATCTGGTACGCGCTGTAAGGTTCATTACTCCGCGCCTCTCCCGACTGTGCGATCATTTCTCCTGTAGCGTTATGAAATGGCATTAATGAACGGTGCTGCGATGAAGGGCGTTGGCTCATGCTCCTCTTGCTGAAGGATCTGTCAAAGCGTTGGAGCTGCTCTGAGGATTCGCCTGTCAGATTTGGCCTTATTTGTCAGTTTGCTGTGATTCTGCTCCCTCAGCTTTGTCGTGTCACCATTTTGATTGCTTCAGAGGGCTCCTGGGAGTCGCTCGCATGGAGAGTATATGCCATGCCTCGTAGCTGATTTACATCAGGTCAGCCTTTACCGAGGCAGACGGAATGCCAAAGCTCTGCAAATAACACTAGTTATGAGGATTTAAACAGATACGATAATCTCCGGAGATGCCGTCGCCGCGATCAAACTGTAAAAAAAAAAAATACGTCTCACCCTGCATGTGAGAATCTGTGTTGAAATATTTAGATTTAAAGATGCTCTACACACTTGCATGCCTCAGTACCATGACGCAGAGGGGCTGGATTGACTTCCCTGTAAAATATACCTTGCAATAAAACTGTATCCTCACTAACTATGGCCAGTATTAAATCAACACAGGGCCAAAAAAAAAAAAAAAGTACATTAGACGCTTCACAAAGGTAGGAATAACAGCAGACACATTGTGGTAGATTGCTTTAGACTGTAGCTCATAAACTAACTCACTGCAGTATATAAGAAACATTTTTAAGCTTCAGGCTATGTGTGGCTGTTGTTATGAGATCAATATGCTTCTCTTGTACAAATGGACTCAAAAGCATTCCAGAGTCACATGCTTCCCTCAAATCATTTATGGCAGCCTGCGGGTATCACAATCACAAATCAGCTCGATAAAAAAAAGAGGAAAAAAAAGATGCAACGGGTGACAGGGGGCGTCTCAGTTTGTGTCCTCTTATTTTTTAATTCACAAGCGCCGCCATTTGTTAGGTTGTCAGTTTTGTAGCTTAGATCCGTAAATGTCACAAATTCATCGCAACATCTAATAACTTCAGGATTACACCCCGTTGTTCAGATGTGTTCAGATGCAGTTGAAACCCCCCCCACACACACACACACACACAAATGTCAGAGAAGCACGGATGCAAACAGACGCACACACACACACATACATGTGTAGACCCACATGGCAGCAGCAGTTCCCAGGTCTCGGGTGGCAAGTGATGTTTTCACACTTATGTGGGGAGATTGCTATTTCTGCACGGAGCCAGATAACTCAATTATTCATCGCGGATGCTGGTGCACTCACTTTACCTCTGCGAGGATGGAGACGGGTGTGTCTCGGCTTGGAGCGTGCGTTCCACTCGTGCATGTCTACGTGCAAGTCTGAGTGTGAGCACATGTGTGAGAAGACCTCCAACAGAAGATGAACTGCTGACATACCACACCACACAGTAGGAGGGGAAAGAGGCGAGAGCAGAAAAGGGAAAAAAAAAAAAAAAAAAGGAGCTGTCATAAACATGGCAATCAAAGCGATATGAAGCGGGAGGTGAGGATCAAAGAGCAGAAGGAGAAGAGGCAAGGAATTAGTTCCCTTATCTTCTCTCTAAGCCAACTGTGCACCTTCCAATCCTCTCTAGCTCAATCAACGGTTACAAAGAAAAAGACTTTTGGTATTACCAGCAAAACTGAAACTCAGCTACCGAGGGGTTCAAACCCTTGTGCACAAGTAGGCTTTTTCAGCACCTTGTGCAGTCTTGCTCCTGTGGTTGTGAAATAAAGCATTTCAGTTCGCGCCTGACACTAAACCTGATATTTTTCAGTCTAAACTGAATCATGCTGCTGCTTGGCCACTTGGCCACTTTGGTTTAGAACACATACAACTAAACTGGAAATTCTGATTGCTCTGTTGAAGCATTGGTTTAGCTGAACTACAGCTACACTGCAGCTAAAGTGGGCGTCTGTGTCGCCCATCATGGAACCAAACTATTGTGTTGCAAACTGGGAGATGGCTTGTTAGATGTCTTACCAGCATCCATGAGGCAGTAAAATTATCATTGTCGTGACTGTGTTGTTGCACTGTGATACTATGATCAGCAATGTGCTCTGAATTGCTTCCACCAACGTTCATATTTCTAGCACAAGTTCAGGTGTAGCATTACGTGTATTCACTCTTAGCTATCTGGTGCAAGACATTGAGTTTGGTATGAGACCTCTGTTTAGTATGGCCTGGCCTCTCAAACAATCCCTGTTAGAATAGTATAATAATATCTACATAAATGCACTCCCACAACAGAAAATGTAGACTGTGAAAACATTTTGGCAGTGAACCAGTTGTCATCATTTATAGCATCTTAGTAGAGTTAGTTACTCAGTTCAATTTTGTCTTGTGTGATGTGTTGCCTCAAACTACACGTTTTAAGTGGCTGCACAGAGCCTCACTTCACAGGTCAACCAACCCACCACCACGTGGAGTTCACACTGAACATAAAAATCTAAATATTATAAATGTATATTATGTATAAATGTTTATTTCATACTTGTAGTGTATACAGGTCAAAGTCTCACAAAAAAGCTCTACTGACATTTGTGTTGCATATTTTCTCTTCTTATTCTATTCTTGCTGACAATATGCCAGCATTTTCTAGAATTTTCATATTTCTTTTACATTAAACATAATGGCAAATGAAACACACATCAAACGGTGACTTTTGTTGTGTAGCTGAACGGTCACGTCACTGATGGTGTGTGTATGATCATAGAGATAGTGATCCGTGACACTGATACGAGGATTTGATGCATGATGCTGATAATTCCACAAATGAATGACATTAAGTAAGAAACTATCTCCCTACTGAGCTTTTTTCCCCCCCAATCTGAATATCTTATCTTTAAAGAATATGCGTACTCATAGTTGTGACAGCTGACTTGTTGATTAGGTGATGTTAATCTAAATATATGAATCATGTGATGTGCATTTGCTGCTTATTTTCTTTCAGCCTTGTGTAGTAAATAATAATCGGTTAAACATTCAGCATTGATGTATAATAACAATATAAATATGACTTGTTTTTTTAATATTACATATATTAAAGAGTTGGCAAAATGAGAACTTGTCCATCTTTTGGTGTTGCCTTAAAATGAACAGATGGAAGAAAATAAAAAAAAAATTGAAAAAAAAAAATCTGTTTAAATCTGTTTTATAGTAAACTTTATGATCTCAAACTCATTTAAACTGAGTCTGCAGCAGGTTTAAGTTAAACCTCAGATACAGCATCCTCTACAGGACATAGCATCCGGGTTTAGACTAAACTTTTTTTTATTTTTTTTTATTTACAGTGTCTACGGATACAGTACAGTACGACATGGCTTTGACGGAACCAACACAGGCGTAAAAACATCCTACACCTTAAACCACAGCAAAGTTTAAGGCAACAGCCCCAAATTCCTCTCCGGAAGGAAGAGGCACGTTATATGGAGGAGGTGACCTCGACGGATTCAAACCCACAACATTGTACGGTTTGTCAGGTTTATGGGCAGACACCCACTTAGCCACAGACCTTTACACGGTGGCGGAAAAAGGCCGTGGCTCGGTGTATGACTGCCGGGAGTCCACAAACAGATGCTGAGTGCTGCCCCTAGAGTCCATTTATCACTCTTGACACCACATGGAGTCTTAGGAAGTCCCGAACAAACACACACGGCGCACACATAGCCTAAAGACGCAGACACTGTGTCAACATATGCATATTGTATGCGTAAACAAAGACAATTCCACGCACAAGGATGAAACTTCACTGTCGTAGTTTTGGATAAGAGACGGTTACGTGCTCAGACACCCGCAACGATACAAAATGAACATGTCTGCAGATTTTTGCACATTTGTTGCATCGCCTGACATCAATCTTTGACTTCAAACATGTGAAAGTGTGCACATATAGGACAGCTACATAACTCTTTATCAGTGGCAGCCTATCTCTGCTTGTGCTGCTGCCCTTATTTCCCTGAGGACAACTCCGGCGAGCCAATTGGAGCAGTTACACATGTCAACACTTCCATGCAATCACTTACCACAGCACACCCACCCGGTGGCTCTTTTCATCACCTTTACAGTCTGTAACTTTCACAAAGACGCGCGTGGCTGTACGTCGTATGTGCATGCAGAAACAAAAGAGACGTACAAACTTCGCTGTCTCATTTAGCGACGTCGCACACACACAAACACACTTCCCCCACTTTAATCTTTAGGGCAGGCTGAATCTATGAGTGATTTATTTTAAACCATTCCCCAGGGGTTTTACAGGATTGAGCCAGTACTCAACCTGATCACAGCACTCACTTTCTATGTCAGCAATTTATGAATCCACCCCCTTAGCCTGAGTTTGCCTGGGTGTGCATGTGTGTTTGCAAGCGAGCTAATGAGGGATTGAGAGAGAGCGAGAGGTGGGATGCAGAGATGCAGAGAGAGAGAGGGGGGGGAGACACAGGAAGAACAAACTGGCACTGTGATGCGAGTATACAGTAAGTTAGCATACTGTCTGTGAAGCACACACCCCCATGCTTTAGGGTGAGTCACTCTCTTGCACTTGCAAGCTTGCAGTCAATCTCACCGGCCTCGATATGCAGCACAATTTCTGTTGGTGCGTTTTTTTTGTTGTTTTTTTTTTTGGGTGTGCACATTTTTGTCGAACCCCCTGAAGAAAGCCCAACACTCACCTCGAATGTTCGGTTAAAGCTAAGCTCCAACACAACAAAGTCAAAGCGTGACACACCCTCAACCGTCGCACCACCATCTCCCATTCACCGCCCCGTGCTAAGTACCATCCAGATGACTGTGTCTAATTTCACTGGATACTCCATTTCCATTTGAAAGGTGGTTAGTGCCCATTGAGCAGCGTTATCGTGGCTGTGCAGACAGAGAGAGAGAGAGAGGCTCCCCTGCTCCTCCCAGCCTCAGACGGAGAAGCCATCGATTTGATTCAGTCTTAAAAGCCAGGTCAGCCTCAACAATGGCAGCTTATGGAAAAAGCATTACCCCAGGTGAATTGCGAAATGTTAACCTACATGCATGTTTCCCATTACTCGCCCGCTCTCTCCGACTAGCCTACACAACACCACAGATGGAGAGGAGACTGGAGAGAGAGAGAGCTCTGTAGGTTGCTCATCAATGGTGTACTGCAGGCTCCTCTCTAGGTGAGTCATGCTGCCTTTTCTTTACACTTCTTGTCCAAGGCCACCTACCTTACACCTCCACTCAAGCACAGCTGTTGCCAAGTTACTATGCCTGCTCATCCATTACACTACTCATGGCTTCTGACGCTGTAGAAAAGTCGCAGATGACTAATTTTATCCAGCCGAAAAATGCCCGCTGCTGCACTGAAAATTGATATGTGGTGTTTTAAGGAGCAACCCATAACATAATATAAAACATCATCATCTTGTGTCATTTGCCTGAGTGAGTGATGTTAGATGTTATATTTGCTGTGGTTGGACTATTAAATGGTACTGCTCTGTTCACTGTAGCTGATTGATGGTGCTACAGTTCAAAACCGCAAAGCAGGAGAAAGGTGCAGTTTAATTATCATTCCTATTCATTTAATAAAATCAACAGCAAAGCACAAGCGGCAGATAAATGCTTCATCACTTTCAAGCAATAAAAGAAAAAAACTTGCACAGTGAGATTCTAAATTCTGGCACCTCTTTTTGGCTTTGATCCATATGCCTGACCAATAAATCAGTTGCTAACTTTTCAGATAATACTGTATATAAAACATTGAACTAACTATAAGTCACATATAACCACATTCTGGGTATTAGCTATTAGCCTCATGTGACACCACATAAAGCTGCATCACATCACTAAATATAAGTCCTTCAGCAGAGTCACCTGTATGAGAAGTTAGCCAATTGTTAGTGTGTTCATAGATCGGTGATGGCGTTTTTCTACAGGAGCTGGTGAATGCTACCACAAGTATAACTCAACAGATACCACAATCACCAATGTGTCAGTTGAAAAAATCTGTAGCAGAAATAATATATTGTCTGTAAATGATCTATCTCTGATATACTGTTCCGCAAATTCTTGTTGCTTACACACTGGAATCTATTCAAAACCACAGTTCACGAATGCATTCCAGCTCAAACGTCGATCCGGTCTGATGCTACATCCACTGCACGGCAATGACTAACTCCTTTGAAAAAAAAAAAAAACACCCCACAAATGTCATATTTAATCAAAAATTTTCCAAGTAACCCAATGTTTCAATTTGAACGAGCATGAAATAGGTGGAACAAGCATTACGTCACAGCTTTTACAGGCACTGCTGATCAGTATGGGAGAAGCAAATGATATGAGTAATGATTTCACTGAATATCTGACCTGCTGGCTGGCTGGCTGGCATGTTTGATGCCTGAGAGATGTATCCGTGCACCAATGTGAATCAGGTTAATATAGTGCAGGGGCTCTGTTAATTGGGTTAGTGCACGGCTCGGTTAATTGGGTTAGCAAAGATTCCATGACAGCCACCACGCTGACAGACCCAGCTTGCTATCGATCAGACGGGTGAATGAAGGGGGACAGCAGGTGCTTCCATGAAACACTTGCAACCGCGTTAAAATGCAATGAACTGCACAGACACACAAACGTGTCAGTTTGCATTGGAACGCAGCTGACAAAGGCAGGGTAAAAGACGTATAGATCCCATTTAATCAAATACAAAAAAGCGATGATGGGCATTGACAAAAATGGCAGCAAACGGTAAAATAAATATGGATTTGTGCGTATGTTTGCCTGAATAAGAAGGGTAGTGTGCGAGAGAAAGAAAAAGAGAGCGACCACTTGGGACCTCAGCTCTCTTTCATGTGGAGGTGAATACATAAATAATAAAATTAAATCATCAAAAACAGCCCAAAATAGTCGCAGCTCTTCTCTCAACAATATACAAAGTATTATATGTTCCACATTCTTCAAAGTTACATCAGTTGGTAGCGGCTCTTCAAATTTAATAATCTACGTGAAATAAAATGTCAAAACGATGACAAAAATATATATTTTTGTGCCAGTCGTGCAGAAATTAAAATGACCTAAGTATAGAGATAACAATCTCCCTGATTAAAAATGTCATTTTACAGTAAAAACGTCGAAGCGCTGTTGTCAGTAACGTGGTTGTTTATCTTCAGGCTTTGATGTGCTGCTTCCTTCTGTAGCTACCCATTATCTGATGGTAGCGAGGTGCAATCTGCAAGGTGTCGGGGGAGCAAAGTATTAAATAAAGATATTTTCAAGGTTTTCAGACACCAAGAAATCTCAACCCCAGTTGTGTCACTTCACTTCTTCGCTTAACACAATCTGCTGCCTCCTGAAATAGCTCAGTGTTTCTCTGAAGCCAGGCTCTTGACTTAACACCGAGATAGACAGATAGGGTGCACGCAGCAAAAAAAAACCCGTCGGTGCAAAAAAAAAAAAAAAAACCCACACCGTCCTCGCTGCGACGAGCGCACAAACCCGCTGCGAGATCTGAGGCTTCGCTTTGTGTGATCCTGCTACGTACTATGTGATAGGTAGATGCATAAATTTGGCTGCTTAGGTTTTGATTCTTGTGATATGGTGCTCAACATCTGGCCCCGTTACAAAAGTTTCTTACCTTTACATCCCTTTTGTAACCTAGAACAGTCTAAGTGACCTCATAGAGGACGTGTTTCACATTAGTCCTTGTGTTTAGAGACATTTTCTGAATCCTGAATGTTGCTGAGTGCCAAAAACCATCATTTAAATGGATTAGCCTCCTCTTGTTTATGTTTTGATTTTGCTGCGAACTATTTTTTAAAGCCGAAGGCAGCCTCTGGAGTGGAGTTCAGATGATGCGATCTCTCTTTCCACAAGCCACTCTTATTAAGCAGCACCACTAAAAGCCTGAGGATTCTCTTACTAAACCAATCAATATAGGATCTGTCTTGCCTCGGTCCCCGGAGCCCTTCGACTCCACCCTTCATTCTTCCTCCAGCTCTTACTGTCCCCACAGTCTCGCTCATTCATGCTGAGCACCGGGTGAGGCGGATGCTGTCGTGCATGTATGTGTGCATTTTGTGATCCCCTCCTGCACATCCCAGACAGATCTGATACCAAATGTCCCGCTATCTCAAACCTCAGGAGGTGAAACAGGTGAAAGCAGCCCTCTGAGGCAGAGCTGAGGAGCAAACCGCCTGTTAATGAATAAATAAACAGGCCAGTCAGCATGAATGCTCCACTGTCATCGTGTTCTTTGAGTGCAGAGGCTGATCTTCCATCGATGACACCTGCGTGACAGTCAGAGGAATCGATAAACGGCTTCTGTTGCAAAGGTGAACTCGCCCACCAGCGCGCACTGTGCTTCCTCTGTCTGCGTCTCCAACAGGAAGAGACATTTATCGCAGTGACACAACTCAGAGTCAAATTAATCCCACAGCTACACTGTAAAAAACAACAAAAAACAAGAAAGACAACACTCCTGGAAGGAAACTGTGAAAATCTGGCAGCAAGGATGGTAGAAAAAATACATTACTACTCCCCCATTCAAAAACTGTGGAGAATGGCAAAAATAAGAGCAAATATCTGTTAAATAATTATATTTTTTGAGGATTTAAGCACGCACTGTAAAAGAATGCATGACTATTGGCAAACATGCAGACTTTTTATACAGATTTTTACAGTCAACATGTAAATTAATTGTTAAAAAATTAAACGATTTTACTAGATATCATCTGCAATTTAACAAAACAGGGAAAATCTGGGAAATAAAATAATTCTTTAACATCTTTCAATTCCTAATATACATTTTTTTTTTCTGTCACATAACAGCAAATATCTGGGGAAAAAAATATCTTTGTTGATTTAAATACAGTAAAAAAAAATAGTTTTACAATGTTCAATAAAAAAGAGTGAATTGCCATTTATAAAATAACAGATTTTTCATATAAAATTTTTTGTTTTAAGCGTTTTGGCCTGATTATTACTATTTTTTAATTCGCTTTTTTTTTATTATTATTTAACAAAACTTGGAAAATCAGTGACATAACAGTGAACATTGATTTTTCATAGTGAATGCTGCCAGTTAGAAGAAATCACACATATGTTTACCACATACAAACAAACAAACGTAAAGACAGATGGTTTATGAAGGTGCAGAAACACACATACAGCCAAACACGCTCATACACGCTGCACTAAATCCTATATATAAATACATATATTTATAATCCTTTACATTTGCATGCATATAATATAATAAATTACAGAGACAGAATCTGGGCATTACTTCTCACTGACATATCCACACACACACAATACGGTTTTCAGCTCCGCCACATGATGACATCATTGAATTATCTCCTCGTGCTGATGCAATAGGTCACTCACTAACTGCATGTGTGTGTGTTTGCTAGCTGATGGCAGGAGTTTTACCTGCAGGGTGAGTGTAAACTACCGCTCTGGATTGTTATTTTGACAGACGCTGATGTTAAGTTTTCCGGGAAGAGGTTTGCAGTAATGTCTGAATAAACACACCTGTAGCCAGCAAGGCGCTGGCGTGACGCTCAGCCTAAATCAGAGGATGAAAATGCTCACTGTTTCAACACAAGGCAGTAGTTTTATTATAGTTATAGCACGCTGGTCTAATAACACAAAGCAGAAGTGCGACAGAGAAGAGCATCACGTCCCCGGTAATGAGACCCAGAAGACTCACTCTGTTTGTGCAAATTAAACTGTTGTTGGTATAAACACTTCTCCACCCACGAGAAGTGACAAACCTAAAGAATGAAAAACACAACTATCTCCTTGCTTTTTTTCCTCCCTCAAACTAAATACATAGCACCTTCTTCTACGGTATCTGTCAAGACTTTTTCACCGAAGCCCCGAACACCGAGTGGAACGATTCAGCAGCAAACAAGCAGAAAGCTGCCACGTGAACATGCTGTCGTGTATTCAAAGGGTCAAGCCAGGTCAAATTTCCTTAGGCCAAATTATTTAATTTCTCAATAAAATAGTGTCTTTGCACAATAAGCAACGCAAAACTATATGACTGTCACAAATTATGACTGAGTTCAAGCACAAAAAAAGATCATTTGTGCTGGTCAGCATGTCCATTTGCGACTGTTTTTTGGACTTTTTGGAAATAGGACTCACTCAGTACTTTAGCCAACATTGCTAACCAGAATTTCCTGCAACTCGGGTATGCGTTTCCAAACTACAACATCATACTAGCACCAGTTTGTGCCTCTAAATTTAGACATACAGCTCATTTTCATAAGATTTTCCTTACGTCAAATACTTTCACAGCGAAAAAGTAAAAGCAAAAAACAAACAAACTCTAAACGCACTTTAAGTTTAAACTATAATTGATAATAAAGTTTGAAATCTTAGCTCCCGATTTTCTGAATTGAGCAAGGCCATCCGCTTTCCTTTTTTGTTGTGATTAGAAAAGAGGGGCAATAAAAGTATAATACGGACAAACAAACACAGACAAATCTCCACCTCTTTTACAAAATTGAATCGGTTTTTCAGAAAATCCGAGGCTTCGCTCCATGACTCAGATGCATGTGGTGGCACATGAGAGGCACAGCGTGGGGCAAGAAGAGTGACATCTACACTGGCTCAGAAGTTCAGAGAAAAAGGGCAAAGGTGATTGTGGCTGTGATAAATGATAGCTAAAAAAGCCACAAGAAAGGGTTTTTTACATACACCATTAAGAGACAGCTAATGAATCAATATGCTCTAATCCTGCTATAGATGAACATTTTCTCAAAGCACATTTTTGATAACTTGACCTGCTGATGAAACCATGAAAGGTTTTCATTCTTCAAAAAGCTGCTAATAAGAAGTTTTGTTCAGAAGTGTGTGTTTTTTTTTTTCCCCCTCCTCAAACAAAAACAGATCCACTCTGTAGCATTTTATTATAAGGGGCTCCTTTCTTTCACATTAAATCATCAGCTTTTGGTGAGTTTATAAAGCACCAACAGCTGCCTCAAGCTTCAGTAGAGGAGAAAATTTGCTCTCAGGTCACACGATCAGCTGTTAATGGCAGCAAAAGTACATTACCTCCTCATAATAATGAAGCTACACTGTTCTGAACGTGTCCTTGTATTATGAGCGTATCGCTGAAACATAATGGAGAGTTAACAGCATATCTTTGTAAATCGCTGCCTTTTCTTTACTCTATTTATCGTGTTTGCTCTTGCATATAGTCGCGTTCAGGGACGTTATGCCATAATGCTGCTGAGACATGAATCAATACTTAGGAATTACAGCACTTCTGCTCTAATGGCAAGCCACCGCCATACCGAGACTGAAATGTATTTAGTGCGCAGTGAGACAATACATAATAAACTTCCAGTGCACTCAACAATTAGCGAAGGGATTCGGCGTAATCATTGATTAAATGAGGAAAATCAGGACACGGGACGCAGTGACTGGTGAGTTTTTAAATATAAAAAAAAAAAAGATGAAAAAGGCTGAACTCAACAACAACATTTTTCTTTTCATATATGTTCTCCCTTCTTGCCCTAAACAACAGAATTAATAATTGAGAGCATTTTATGCAGACAGTGAGTTTAGGTGCCCTGAGCTCTTTGGTCACGGGTCCATGGCACTAATGCTGGGTGGCAGGCCAGTTTGAAGCCCTGCACTCCAAGTCCAGGCGAGGGCACATCTGTCTGGCTGACTGGCCAATCTACAGCCCCCCCCACCACCACCACCACCACCTCAAGTCCTTCAGCTACTGCGCACACAGCTGATACATACACACACACACTGGTGTGCACACGCAGACTTGGGAGGATTCACGGACCATTTACGCTGTGATCTGTAAAGCTCGCATCACGCTTCTGCACCTTTTGCAAACGACCAAAGGCCACGGACAATGACTGACATTTTCCAAACCCTCAATAACCGTGAGCCGCTGCGCTCTCTGTCCTTGCTTCTAAACACTGTAATTCTCGCTCACAGGCAAACCGTCACGCTCTCTGGGTAAAAAATGCATTTCAGATAAAAACGGTAGCTTGCATGATAAAGAGTTGCATTGTGTGAATTTTAGTTGTGTGTGTGAGTGAGCAAGATTGGAAAATATGGCTGGTGAAAGCTGAAGTGTATGCAGACAATAACAGTGTGTGGGAATGACTCTAATTGTGTTTGTGTGAATGTTATAAGCGAGTATGAGGGTTTAGATTGTGTGAGAGGAAAATGACGGTGCACGAGGTGGGAACTATTTGAGTGTGAGTGTGTTTATTTGAAAGAGGACGTGGATTCGTTGAACAGAGAGGCAGTTTCACTATCAGTCTCTGATTGGCTCATAGCATTTCTAAAAAAGCTTGTACTCATTTACTGGCACTTCTAGTAATGTCTATGCTTCAATGAGGATTTAAATCTAACCAAAGAACAAAATCACCAGGTTAGAATAAAGCATTGGCAACATGTTTTGTCTGGTTTTTTCCAGACACCTTTACCACTTCATGTTTTCATACCTGCAAACATAACAGGAATTGAAAATGCAAAACCACTTACCAGTCAATCTAACATACAGCGTATCATCATTTTCTCTTATATGTACTCATCTGTACCATCTCAGCATACCGTGTGTAACTTTCTCCAGCAGTACAGTCTTACAATATATCTCACTTTATTTGTCTACTTCGAGTACTTCAAGAAGTCAAACTGCTAGAATCTGCTCGCTAACATACACATCAGCTGAAAGTGGCATTTTGCTTGTGTGACAATTCAGACGATCTCATAAATGACAGAAATTCCACTTCTACACAGTGCAACATGACTTCAGGAGTATAGTTGCATGAATAAAAGAGAAAGGTCATGTCTGTAGGATACTTTGAACAAAGTATGGGCCATTTACACACCCCAAAACCTGCTGCTGGATTTGAAAGATGTTGTCTTTTTTTTTTTTTTAAATCACAAAACTTACACCATTATTCAAAGCAAGAAAATATAAAAACAGATTGGATTTTCAACTTACCGAAGTTCTTTGAACTACTCATTTGAGATATTCCATCGGGATACTAATTCCACGGTTAAAATTGGTAGATTTCATCAAAATCCCTTTATGCTGGATGTATCTTTTTTTCCTTTTAATGCCAAAAACAAGCAGTTTGACCTAACCAGGTTCTGTAAAAACTAACAATTCTGCACTCCTTGGTACAACAGCGAAGCCATTAGTGACTCAGCTGCTACCAACAGTCACGTGTCAGAAAATCAGGGACTTTTTTTTTTTTTTAGCTGAACTTGGCTCAAGCTCAGACTGTACTTAAACAAAGCAGACAGGAGATGTGTGTCAAAACAAACCTGAATGTGAGTAATAAAATACCTACAGTACGTAGAGTCCCTATTTCTTTCCAGGATTTGTCGCACTTGTGAACATGTGGAAAATGCTGCACGTATTGGTTCAAGGTTTTTTTCAATTGTTGTAAAATAAGTAATCAAATAAATTAAAGTGCTGTGTGTTATTTCCTGTCCTGACTTATGGAACTATAATTTAGTTGCACTGCACAAAAGACACCCGATGCAGTTTCCATAGAGGTGCAGGACTTTCTATTGGAGTGAAAAATGAGCTAACAGTGAACAAAAATGTGACATTAGCAAAAAAACAACAACAACAAAACAGCAGGTTGACAGAGTTTAGCTGTGCACCTGTACAATCTATCCTCATTTAGTACAGATTCAAGCGTCACAGTTTACATTTTGAAGATGTAAATCTAATTATATGTTTAATATTGATTGGTCCTGCAATAGAATGCCTTGTCATGGAAAATGTTTTGAATTTTTTGTCCCACTTATTGATATTACTATATAAGATGGTCAGAACAGAAACACTTCTGGGTATATTAGTCCAATATAACATCATTACTATGACAAAACATCATCACTATCATAAAAGAAGGCTTTTTGGCAGAAGAGCTACATTGGACTGTATTAGACTGTACATGTGTAGCTAATAAAGCGAGAGCGCAGTGTTGTAAAGAATAGAAGTGTGTGTAATTAAGGTTGAGAACAAGACACCACGATTGTGGGGGGTGACCCCAAAAGCCCTAATGCCCCGAGCATCAAATCCCTTGTTTGGTTCCCAGTTGGCTGAACCATTAGCTGAATGTCATTCTATTACTCGCCCCAATGCTCTCCACCATCTCTTTCAAATAATAAAAAAAGGCACAAAACACTCAGAAAACGCACGACTGTGGGTATCAGAAGGCGTGCCAGTGTATGTATGTGAAAGTCTGGGCGATGCTGTGTGTGAGGCCAGGTTTGATTTATGAACTAAACAGTCCCTCATAAATATAACTCCTTAGGCACATGTCTGCACGTGTGTTTAGGAAACAGTGTATATGTTTCACGTGTAGAAGAGGAAAGGAAGCCAACAACAACAAAAAAACTCAGAAGCCCTGGTGCAGGTGTGAAAGTAAACCACAGAGTTTTTTTTTTCATTTCTATGAGATGAAGGTAGGAAGGGATGATGGGATGGAAGGGTGGATGAGAAGGGAAGGGAGGAGGAAAGGAGCGCTCCAGTCCTGTCGCCTTGGGTGCATCAGCAGCAGGAATTGTTCTCTGCCCTGTGGGGGCCATCTGACTGTTCTGTCACCCTCAACAGAAGGCTGACTCTGCCTTAAAGTGCTCGGCCCCGTGCTTTGCAGTTCGACATGCTTGATGTTTAATACATACACAGGCAGAATATTGAAAACGCCCCAGGAGAAATACAGCACCATAGGCTGTAAGGGAGAGAGTTTTTTTTTTTTTTTTGTCAGTTTGTAGAAAAAAAAAAACCAACAACCCAAGAATAGAGGAGCTCCCGTACAAAGCGCGCGTGGGCGGCCTGCAAACATAATTGCCCGGGATTCGAACCAGAGCTGGAGCTCCGTCACAAATTTGAAACATAAGAGATCCAGGAGTTAAGCGCCTCTCGACAAAGCGCACTCGTGGTGAGTGGGGGACAGCTGATTGTGTAACACGCCGACATATCCGTGCCAGGAAATGTACATCGCATTCATACGTGACGGTAGAGTCGAAACACCAGTGGTGAACCTCGGCGAGCTCGAAATGCCTCTCCCCTCTTCTGCAATCAGCGGCGAGCGTGGTGTAATTCAGGGCATCACTCCTCAATAAGGCAGGAGAACGGGCCTCAGGGGTGACCCTCCTGCTTAAGTCAACACAATGAGTGTAATGAGGTGAAATACACACACACACACACACACACATAAGGCACACGCACCCACATGCACACTGGAGATGGGAACCCTTGCTGCATAGTAAGTGGATTTCATTCATCTACATGCACTGAGCTCCGCTGTAGAAGTTCTACTCACACCCACACATTTAGCAGCACGGCGAGCATTTCACCCCGGAGCTTATTGCAGGTGAGAAAATCATTACAGACTGAATCAGATATGTAGTCGCAGCGAAGGATTAATTCTGCACTCTATATCACTTAGCAATCATGTCACTCCCAGTTTAGAGAGCCTAAATTTAAGCCAGTGATGCACCTTTAACAGACACAACTTGCACTTTGGAGGAACGTTGGGAGTGAATGTTAGGGTGGGAATAAGCTTTAAATTGGAATTAAAACCCTTTGCTTCTGTTTGCATTGGCACTAGTGAGTTAATCAGCCCCACTGTGGAAGTAGGACTGGTGCCTTTCCTCTTTATTACCAGCACACACACACACAAAAAAAAACCCCCACGCCCTCCAGGCCATCAGTGGATTAAAGCCTGTGATAGGAGAGTCCCTCACAAAAGGCTTCATTAATTAGTCTGACAGTGACAGTGTGGCCGCAGTGTGCAACACATGTTCTCTCTAATCAAAAAAAAAAAAACTTTAAAGGGACACGATCGACCCTCCACCATCCACCCCACTGCACGTTTAACCCAGATGCGTGCAAGTTGCGGGAGTGCGCAGGGCTGAAAGTGCACCGAAATTAACAACTGTCCTTACTAGGAAAACCCATGAATGATTGATCAGACAGGTGGGATGCGATTATTT
>NW_007577839.1:632863-638742 GCF_000690725.1 Stegastes partitus | reverse complement strand
ACTTGGGTATATGCATTGCATTCAAATTCACTAAACAGGCCTTGTGTCATTTCGAGTCTTGTATTCCGTCCATTTATTCCATTTCCTGTCCATTTGTCCATTTGTCCATTTGTCCATTTGTCGTCGAAGTTTGTGGGATAGTTTTTCCATTGTATAGATTTCTTCAATAATCATCAGCCACTAGTCCTCTGTGGGTGGCTCTGTCGTCCCCCAGTTCCTTGTAATAGCTGTTTTACATGCCGTTAGTAGAATTTTACTCAAGTATTAATCGTTACCCATTACACTCTCTTCAGTGAAATTCCACATATTCAGTACATTGCAGCACATTGGAATCTCATAACCCATTATTTCTTTTAGCTTTTGGGAAATCATTTCCCAAAACACAATTTGTTTGTTTGTTTGTTTGTTTTTTGTAAAAAAGAATACATTTTACAGGGTGAATTTACAATAAAGGAATGCCCAACATATTGCTTTTATTTTGAAGGAACTATACCTATTTCCTTGTACTTTGCAGCTTGTTTCTAGCTTGACGCACCTGTGAAGTCACCCATTCAATTAAAACGGACCTCACAGGGAGCGCCTCCTAGTGGCAGCCTTTAGACTAACACCAGCTGCTCAGAAATGTGTTCTTAGGTCCAGTATTTCTTCACCAAAGCAAAATCCCATTAAAAATGATGGACATGCTCCTCATAATAGCCTCTGTATTTATTCTTCATCCAGTCCAGTGCTTTCTTCGTGACAGAACAGTGGAGAAAAATCAGATGAGACTGTGCCGCCGAGGGCACATGTATAATGTTAAACTTTTATGAGCGTGTGCCTAAATAAAGAAAGTATTCATACGCTTGTAGGACAGCCCATGGTGGCTGTAAATCGTAGCTATGTAAGCTGGCTGGTGGTGATAAATGTCCAGTAGAGCTGAGGGGGGCATTTTGCTTATGATTTAAGCTTAGTTTGTGATGTATTATTTGCTACAAGTACATTTTAAGTACACTAATGCAAAAATATCCTGCGTTGTTTCTGTTACCTACTGCAGTTTCCCAGCTGACATACAGTATTTCAGGCTGAATAATGGCATCATTTGTAAGCCGTTGGTGTGAGCAAACTACTGCTGCACCATAATAATTTGGAGGGAATCAAGTCATTCATGCTGCTGCAAGAATAAGAACAAACAGAATCTGCTTTGCTCTCACGCCTCGGCCTCGGAAAGGATGAATTGGTGGTTTTGATAATGGTGACTTCGGAGTGGAATTTTCACCAGCGTGTTTGAGCGCCAAAATGTGAGGAAAAAGGAAAGCGAGAAAGAAAGAGAGTGGCAACTAGCAGCGACAGCCTAAGACACTTTCAAAGAGGGAACAGCTTTGTCCTTTTGAGGTCTTTTTTTCTATTGTTGTCCACTGTGAGCCAGACTCTGAGGTCTCCTCCACAATGCAGGTCCCCTCAGAGCAGCGCACCACTGGCTGTCCTGTCACTTCACATTAGTGTCTTTGTGGAGAACAGCAGCCCCGGAGGGCCACACTTGTCATGAAAGAAGTGCTCTGGACACACACATGCACACACATAGACACACACACAGTAGATAAGGAGGTGTTGGGTAAAATGAGAACACAAGGAGAACCTCCATCAAGGCCCCTCTAATAGAAGTATAACAGTGACCTTATTTCTGCCCCGGCTCTCCTCTCTCTGTCTCACTCTCCACCAACCCACATGCACGTATCCTTATGGCACACATACAGAAGCCATGTTCTCATAAGAAATGCAGTTGTGAATGAGTGAGCTTCAAGCATGGCAAGAAGTGCAGGGCAGTCGCTAATGTGTTCTGCTAGTAGCTCTTAGCCATTACTGGCTTGATGTGTAACAGTAAAACGTGACATCTGTTACAAACAAACTGGTTAATGCCACTCGACTGCACACAATAAGATACTTTCTACATTTTAGAACATGTTGTACCCGTCGGCGAGTCCGTCTTGAGTGACGAAGGCCATGAGGCTGACCGTATGAAATAATTTCCAATCCTAAATTTGATGAAAACAGCATCCAGTTAACAAAAAACTTCAATGAAAACAGTGCATTTTTTTGGTTATTTTATTACCTAACAGAGTAGTTAAGCAAAATTCTCAAAACAAACATAATGAAAGGCTTGAAAGTTCTTTCTTTAACTTAAAAATAATAAAAATCCTGTCTCAAGGTCATCTTACTAGTTATTTTCAGACTATTTTCTTGAAACTGTATCATCATTGTCACAGCTAACATGCAGAACTCGATAGCTGGTGTGTTCTCATCTGCTGCATTTTTAGGGCTTTTTGTAGTTGTCGATTTTTAAGTAGCAAGTGGACCTTGAGTGATCAACTGACCAAACTCCACATGTATCTCTTAGTGAAGATGCTTTTAAAAATGTAGTCAATCTTGAGTTGTAATCTTTTTATCTATATATGGTATTGTCACAAATTGGCTAAACTGTAATTAGTAGATTTCCATTGACAGAACTGACAACCGAGCTCCATTATATTTTAAAGGCCTTATTGTAGCATATTTTCCCAACAGAGCACTTTGCTCTCAGACTGCAGGCTTATATTTGGTTCCTAGACTTTCCTGAAGCAGAATGGGAGGCAGAGCCTTCAGCTATCAGACTCCCCTGCTGTGGAACGAGCTCCCAGTTTGTGTTCAGGAGGCAGATTAGTCTTAAAACTTTTCTTTTCGACAAAGTGCGTCGTTAGGGGTGGCTCAGGTGGCTGTGAACATTCTCTTCGTAATGCTGCTATAGGTGCAGGCTGGACTTCCCATGATGCAATGAGCACCTTTCATCTTTCCTTTTCCATACATTAATGTGCCACTATTGCCTGTGACTAATTTTGTGTCTTCTCTCCTGTGTAGTTTGTGTTTGTCATCTGTGTTCGGACTTTTCAGCTTCTGATCTGCAGTTACTGGACTCACCAAGCTCCCTCAGACGCTGTAGTTTTCTGATGTAGTGTTTGTTTGATTTCTTACAACTATCCTTTTCTCTCTCCCTTTTACCCTCTCCCCAACTGGTCGAGGCCCTCTCTGATCCTGGTTCTGTTGTCAGTTTTTTTTTTTCTTCCCAAACAGCCTGCTTAAAGGGAATCTTTGGATTTATTGGCTTTCTCTCTTTAGCATAGTTTTTTAAGGTCTCGACCTTACTAATTGAACTGCAGTGAGACGACCTACGTTGTGAATTGGTGCTGCATAAGTAATACTAAATTGAATGTTACTGAAATCAAATGTACAAGTTCAAAACTCATTCATAGACCAATTGTACCAACATGTAGTAAAATACGCAGCAGGATGCAGCACCTGCCTGTGCACAGGTTACATAACATGACACAGTATAGTGCCTGACAGTCTGACACAAGAGAACAGGACTAGAATAAAAGCACTGGAGTACAGGCAAGCTGGATAATCTGGAGAGCAGATGCAGGTGGGTTGATCACAGTGTTGTTTTCCAGGTTGTTAGTCCTCATGATGAAAGAAAAGCTTTTCAAAGTTAAAGCTGCCCAATTCGTGCCTGCTCGTCGGCTTCCATAAACACCCGGAGGTTATTTTTGGAGATGAGGGAGGGGCTCCTCCTGGGCCCAGTGGACGCAGGTGGGCAGGACGGCGTAGGACGACGGAGGAGAGAGAGAGGGAGAGAGGGAAGGAAGAGCTTTAAAGGGCGAAGAGCGGAGGAGTGTGTGATGAAATGAGATGTGAAGTGTTCCCTCACTCAGCCCGCAGACGCGTAAAAGATTTATCAAGCTGCTGAGGAGGGAGGTGGGACCTGCCTCCATGCGCTCCGAGAGAGAAGGAGGAGAACTGAGAGACTTGCTTTTAAGATCTTTTCTATTATAAATCATACCGACCAGTGCAAGGGTTACCCAGAAGGCAAATGGAGATCCTGACAAAAGGTCTGCGTGCAGAAAGGGGGTGGCAGATTTGGAGCGAAGATGGCTGAGGCAAAAGATGTATAGGAAGGGAATTAGAGTTGTGTGTGAAGAAACCCTGTATGAAATCTGAATTTAATAAGAAAATTGCCTCGGCTTTTAATATTTTTTATTGAAAATGTAAAAGCCCTCAATTAAATAAATATGAAAGGAGACGCCTTTACGCACAATTTGGAAACTCACATCTGAGTTATGCTTCCATTTTGAATGACCCTGAATTATAATGTGATGTGTGAAACTCCCAGTGGTGTGTGTCCTCATATAGACACAAGATGGCGCCTTTTCTCCATCATCATCATCATCAGCATTTAACCTCACGTTCACATCCAAGCACACGAGTCATTTAACACAAAATGAGACTCCCAGCATAAATTTCTAACCATTAGGAATCTTTAACATTTTCCCTTAAAAAAAAAAAAAGAAGAAGTGCTTAAATTGGCTTCATCACTTTATCTGTAAATATATAATTGGCTATTTAAATAAGCATAACAGAAAATGTATTCCATTACCATGGCAATGCAATAACTGCCTCTGTTAAAGCATGTTTTTTTAAAAATAAGACGCGCGTAATTTCTCCAGTGCCACCACCACAGACAGCCCCCAGAAACCAGTTGACGCCCTCAGTCAGCCCCATCTCAGCCCTGCTTGACAACCCCACCACCNAAAAAAAAAAAAAAAAAAAAAAAAAAAAAAAAAAAAAAAAAAAAAGGACTGCACGACGATATGAAATTTCGCCTTTAAATTGTTGTTTTCGGGGGTTGCTGTCGTGACAGAAGCGGATTCCTATTTGAGGCGATGCTGACGCGCAACCGGAGGGGCTCGCCTCCTGCCTTTTTCATCTGGCTCCATCAGCTCTCGGTTCGGCGGCGACCATGTGACTGAAACCACCGTCAAGGCAGCACGAGTAACACATGTAGCTTCCGGTACGGGCTTTCAAAATAAAATGTAAAAAGTGTTTGCGCTTTATGTTCAAAAAGATCGTGGAATACACAGAACAGAGACTTGGACCTCAATAACAGCGAGCAAAAACAGATATAATCCGAAATAGCAAGTGAGAAAATTAAGTTCAAAACTGAAACTTTACTCTTGAGCTGCATTATTCTGCTAAAACTTTACATTTTTAACAAGTTAATGCAAGTTTCAGGTGTTCTGATGTTTCAGTTCAAGATACCACACCGTTTTACTACACCTTGGTTTCATTCCTGTTCCACATGGGTTGTTTCTGCACCTTTAAATCCAACTGAGCTCCTGCTGCCCACACCCCTGTCAGGAAGAGGCCCACAGGTATGCATCTCTGCATCTGCTCTCTTGAATGCCTCACTGTGCCATTTTATTCTAAGAAAGTCCTACAGCTCACAAAGTAAGCGCTTTTTCATGCAATTAGGACACACTACTTTGTCATACTATTGCACCTTAAACCTCACCTGAGTTGGCATCTGTCTGTGCGCTCTTGCTTGTTCATATATTGTGTGTCATCTTGATGCAAGTTTGCAAAAGATTGCGGGCAAAAATGGCCAGAAACGCATGCTGACTTCAAAATTGACCAGGTATAGAAGGACATATAGGTGTTTTTGGCACACTGCATTTAATATGCTACGTATTGGGACATACTAAATGTTTTTCTTTTATACTATCTAGTATAGAAGTATGGCTGTTAGAACACAGCTCATGTGTGTCACTGTGATGTAAATGCACTCAAGGATTGTGGGTCAGAATGGCTAGAAAAGCATGCACACTTGAATACTACGAGCTACCACGACTATGAGTCCTAGTGTTTTTGTAGGGTGACCAAACGTCCTGTTTTCCTGTCCTGTCCTGGCCGTCCTGGTCGTTTTTTTTTAAGTTGTTAAAAATGTCCTGATCCTGTCCTGGAGCAGGCATACTTTAAATGTACTGACATTATAAGGCATCTTCGAGTATCATTTGAGTATCTCATTGCTGGGC
>NW_007577839.1:562570-627558 GCF_000690725.1 Stegastes partitus | reverse complement strand
TTTTTTTTTTTTTTTCTTTTACACACCGGCTCACAACCATCCTCCCAGTCAGTCACCTCAAGTGCGACCGACCGTCCGGAGCGGAGCACACACAAGCGAACGGATCCAGAGCAGCAGCAGTAGCAGCCAGAGCGCACCGTGCTGTGCCTTGTTTTGTTTTTTTTTTTGTTTCTTTTTTTTGTTTTCTGGGAAGGAGCTCAGCGGAAAAAAGAAGAAGGCACAGAAGGGGAGAGAATGGGACGCCGGTGCCTTGATCAGGACTGAGTTTGGTCGGCACACTGAGAGCTCCACTGACTCGTCTCCAAGTCCCCCCCTTTTCTCTCGGAGTCACCGCGTTTTCGCCGCTGACACAATGGGCTGCTGCAGCGGACGATGCACTCTGATTTTCATTTGCACTTTACAGCTGGTGAGTTCAGCCACACTTCTGTTACCTTACTTTCACAAGTTGCGACAAAGCAGCTTTAGTGCCATGCATGTGGAATGGAATTACAATGAAATGGGCTGTCCCCTCCTGTTGGAGTGTCACATGTTGATATAGGAGGTTTAAAAGAAATGTCCACATCCTTGAAGTTTATTTAACTCACTATGAGTGTTTTCCTCTTACACCCTGCTCGCTTGTGTTAATATTTGTTGAGATTCTGTTTGAATAATCCTGGATTTAGATGTGGTGTTTTCCTAAGTGAGTAGCAGTGTTGTTTTAAATCCCACTACTGACAGTAAACATATGGTGGTGTGGATCTGAAGAACTCTTCCTGGCCTCAAATAACTGCTCAGTGACAGACAGCAACTCCTGGAGTAACTAACTGTAGGTGTTGGAAGTGAAAGTGCAAATGTATGGATTTACTCTAAATATTCTACCAGCTGAAATCAAGCTTTGTGAGAGGCATGTGTTCACAGCCCTCCTCTGAGGTTCAAATTGGTATCCAGACTTGCTGCTGCCTCTTGATGAAAGACAGCTCAGACGTCTGCTGGCGCATTAATTTGTTCTCTGATCTCGAGATTTCAAGAAATTCGTTAATCAAGAGCTGAAATCAACTGTGTCTCGGGATGCGTTGATCCGTAAACAAACCTTGAGATTTCATAGCTTGTTGGAGCGATTCACTTTCTGATCAGTGAAGTGTGGGGGGCTGTGACATTTTTGCTGATGGAAACTGTGCAGATGATGCTTCCCATCGACTAGCGGGCCAGCTTGCCTTTGCCACTATCACAGAGCAGAGTTGACTTGACAGGCTGTGGCAGTGTTATTTATGATGGTATTAAAAACAGAGCTGGCCCGCGCCATAAGTCCCCAAGTAAATGCCACTATTAACAACAAAGGGGGTGATAAAATTGGCTCCGGACAAAGAGCCAAATGGGGAAGTTCTTATATATTGTATCAAGCATTTGGTCATTCAAATAGAAGTTTTAAAGGAAGGCATTTGGTTGGCATCAGTCATAGTTGTGTTAAAAAAGAAAACAAAGTTTCATACCACCATGTAACAAAACTCGGCTCTCCCATCTTGCAAAGTTGTTTTACCCCAAGCCAACATTTTCATACCACTCTACAAATTCCTACCTGCTGTTTTGTGTCAAGTTTATACACATCAGAAAATAACAATCTGGTAATCTAGATGGGAAATGAACCGCCGCCTGAGCTGGAGCGCTTTTTCTGAGAAATAAGATTAAACAAGCATTTGTTTCAGGTGTTCCTTGCTGTCATTTGAATGACTTTCTGCTGCCTCCTGCCTTCGTATCCTGCTGTTTTTTTCCTCCCCACTTCATCTCTAGAATTAATAGAGAGCTGGTGTGTATTTGTGTGTCGCACCTGTTTATCCTCCATGTTTCAGCCCCCGTAAATGCATCCAATAGTGAAAGCACTGGGAATGGACATCAGGTAGATAGCTTGCTCGTATGTGAATGGATTAGGTCACAGCGGTCTCAGTGTCGCTCCCTTGTTAAAGCTTCGACTCACACAAACACTCGTATGCACAAATACGGAGGGCTGTGAACCCACCTTGAGCTACACACCTGTTTCTCCGCCGCAGACTTTGGACCTTTTTGCCTCATTAGAGGGAAGGAGGTCGCCCATTTGTTACGAGGTTTATAAAGCTGTCAGCCGGCTGCCTAAAAAGTCCCTGAAGACTTCTGGAAACAGCTTTATTTTCCCCTGGTACTGTTTCTGTATGACCTGACACTTCCTGTCTGGAGAAACACTCACACACACACACACACACACACACACACACACTCAAACACACACATGTGCACACTGATGAATTTAACCTGCAAAATAGGGGTTGCATTAAACCCTTGCACGACCTTTCAAAAGGTCACCAGGTTGAGTGTGTGTGTAGATATATGCGTGCATGCTCGCATGAATATACATGTGCACATGAGCGTAGAGAAGCACAAGGGACCCCCGCTCTCCCCTGGCTGAAACCTATGCATAGACAATGAGCCAGGTTATTCCCAGTCCATTACAGGGTAAAACTGCCATTAACAAAACAACATACTCTGCTCCTCAGATGTAAAAATAGCCCTTGTGAACCGCTGTGTGTGCTAATTAGCCAGGCAGAGTGCTTTGATCAAACCTCTTTTGGCATCTCGGCCATCCCCTAATTGAATTGTGGTGCGCTTTCCTCATCAACAGGCCCGAGCGTTGGGACTCATCTCTCTGGGACAGAAGGCAACAGATAATGAGCCTGTATTGATCGAAACGTCTCTGTTCTCTCCTCCCTCTGCAGCCTAACTATTCCAGACAGTAGGGCTGGATGGTTGTCAGAACCCCGATCAGCCCCAGAGAATAGCTCGCGTTGGCAGGAAGCCCTGTCTGTGTAATGATTTGTTTGTACTCTGAGACACAGGCAAGCTCATTTTTGTCTCAATGGGTTGGTTGTTTGAGGTGTTGACCTGAAGTTGACCTGGCGTTGAAGCATTTCCATTGGACAAATGCGGGACCTGGTCTAGACATATTGTGAATGTCAGAGGCTGGCCATGACGAGGACGTTGGCCTTAATAGAGCTGATGGTTATTGTGGCTCGGCGGACGGTGGCTGATAGATGAAGGAGGCCTCTTCAGTGGTCATGGTGGATTCTCAAGAAAGGACAGAGAGGCAGACACCCACACCCAGACACACATAATCACACTGAACAAGGCTAATGAGCTCACAACTGAACATTGACCCTGAAAATGCCAGGCCATAACTGTGCTGGCCTCACTGACAGATTCAGTCTCGCAGACACAGGCACTATTTCATGCACCCCTCCCCATCTCACACAACCACAGTTACAGATGCGCACTCTGACCTGCGAGTTATAGGTCAGTAGGTCTAGTGTGGGGTAAAGAGTACAACCTTTGTACAAACTGCATATTCTGCATTTATGCAACAAAAAAACAGCACCTGATTTAAATTTGTCCACCATCCTGCTTTAGAAGTAGTCGCTTTGTGCAGTGACGCACCGCTCCCAGTGCTCCTGCCACGCTTGGACCCCCCCAGTGTGTCAACGTGTCAAACGCCATCTGCGATATTCACACGAGGGCTGAACAGTGAATCAATTTCCAATTGAAACTGCAATTTAGAACAATGCAATTAGCAAATTGCAAAGTCTGCAGTTTAACAAGGCGTGGCTATTAAATAATGAGGCTAGTGTTGTAATTCAACTTCATCTAATTTGAGCAGATTGAAAGACTGAGGGATTGTTTATGCTTGCACATTGATCAATGCATACTAAATAGTTTGGCCATGCACGCTGCGGGGGACAACAGCGTCATTATTTATTAGCCACACCTTGCATATTTTACAGCACGCCTGACCCTCAGTTTAGACTGTTGTGTCAATCATTTTGCAAATTCATGCTGCCCTCTTTGTATGACAGTCACGCTTTTGATGGTGTCTCATGTCGCAATGCTGCATCACATGCTTTATATGTATTACTCGAGGAACATTGGACTCAAGTGTAATTGTGTAAAATTATATCACAAATCAAGTGACTATATCTGCTAGGAAAAGGTCAATTAGATATTTTCCCCTAATCGCTCAGCCCTACCTTGAATCTTTTCCACTGTGTCGAAACTCTTCAACCTGAATTTTGTTTTAGATAACATATTGTGAGTAGGATGTGTGGGGAGCATCATAACCATGTAACATGGGGTCCCTATGGTGATTTCTTTTTCCTTTTGAAAGGTCACATGGATTCCTGACTTTTGACCGCCGTGCTTAATGTGTGTGCTATGGGGACAGTCTCAGAGCTTTTTGATCACACCTCATATAAGGTGAGGAGGTGCTGCTTTGTTTGCCTGTGACAAAATGACAGAAAGGTGGGGAGGAGCTGGAAGGGTTTTTATTTTATCACCGGCGAGGAAAATAAAGAGGTGTCCATATTGTCACAGTGACTGACATGATTTGTGCCTATGTAGGACAAAGTGCTTTTAGTGCGGTGAGCCGGAGTACAGAGGCAAGGGATATCTGCACGTTTTTTTTTTTTCCTTTTTTTTTTTCTTAACCGCATTTTCACCCTTTATAAACTAACAGTCAGACTATCCACAAGCACTGTGTGTGTGTGTGTGTGCATGTGTGTAAAATCTTGCATCACACTGCCCACTTTTTCTCGACTCTTTTGATGACATAGCTAGAGAATATACAAACTTTGTAGTGAAGGCTTCAGAGGAGAAGAAGACCGGGTTCAACCAAAGTGCTTCCAAGAAAGTTTTAACAGAAAAAGCAGAGCGCCTCATCCTGAAGAGTGTTATCTCTAAAGGCGCGACATCGTCCCTTGGCAGCCATCACGTCATCTCCTACATACTACAAAGGATTGAGGCTGCCCCCCTCCACCCCCCACTTTCTCCTGCTAAGTCATTTGCTTTATGGAGGCACTAACAATCACATTTCCGTTTGAATATTCATAAGCTGGTGGATGTCTATCAACACACCGTTTCTCTCTACTCACCAAAAATGCAAGGTCTTGGCCCTTAGCTTTGATATTAATGCATCGCACTGCTGTAATTAAGAATAATTACTGCAGCTGGAGCAAATTGCATGGCAATAAAACACTGTTCTGTGGGTAGGATATGAGGGTTACTGCTACTGTATAATCCCCTTGTACCTTGCCAGTTCCCAGGAGAGGTGATTTATCAAAACCTGGTAACTAGAGAAATGTGAAAGCTGTTCTTGGCAAGAGCAAGGATGTTTCAATTTTGCCAGTTACAGATGTTTCAGACATCTGTTTTAGGGGCTAACTTGTTTTGGTGGGTGCTTTGCCGAGTGCATATGTGTGTAACTTCTTTAGAGCGCCCGTGTGAACCTGGAGTCTAGTGTGATCAATGATAATGAACTGTATTTCCTTGGCACTGCCAGGTTGATGGAGGAGAAAGGCCAGCGGGAGTAGAGCGGATGGTCGCAGCTCTTTTATCTCTCTGTTTCGTTCTCTTTGTCTCTGCCTCGCTGGGAATGCTATTAAGTTTTCATAAAGCTTTTCTGGACCGTGATTCATATCATTGAAGGCACAAACACATTTTTTTTTTGGTACTATTTGCTTTGGCTTGCACAGATGGTAGAAGACTAGGATAGAGTCCCTGTCTGAATTATCCATGATGAAACAAAATGTGGCGTCTGTGTGTGTTAGACACAGCTTGCTATACAGAGATGGACTTCCCATACGGTGTACTTGCTGAATACCAACAGCAAGTGGATTTAAATAAAAGCTGCATTAGTATGTGCTTAGGTTTTAGAAGAATTGTCACTATGAACATACCGGTTATACACACTGGTGGCCAGATTTGCCAGATGTGGAATGAGGGCAGAGTTTCTAATCTATACCTGTTACGCCTCAAGCAACTCATAATCAGTTATCTGGAACCGAGTGAACATTGATCAACGCTATGAAGCTGAGTTTTACCTTAAACTAGCCTCCTAAGTCTTTTTGGGTGCCTGAAAATGCAAAGCAACAAAGCCAAACAACATCTAATTTGCAGAATCTAGCTGTACAAAATAGCGGTTTTAAAATGAAATAGGCCCTCATCTTTAGTAATATTGTTAGTTTAGCCAAGCCTGCTCTTACTGCAGCTGAAGTGACAAAATACCTTCACAGCTTTGTAAGGATTCAATGGAAGATAAAGCAATGAAATCTATGTTAAGTTGATGCTAGCCCACTTCAATCGTCAGCTGGCACCTATAATATTCTCCCAAGGGTGCCGTATTGACAGTCTGCACTGCTGTGTAGGTAAGCCTGCTTGAAACCTGCCACTTCTAATGTCTCGGCAGCTTCGAGTTTTCAAGGTTGTGATAACTGATAATTGTGTTAACAGTCATTAGAATCTTCATTAAAAGTTGCTGTGAAGACAAATTCACATGAACAGTTATTAACAGCTGCTTTTACACCGTGAGGAAAGCCAGTCAAACTTTGCTATGAAAGAAATAAAATCAGCAAATCTTAACTTTCTAATCCTTTTTAACTGAGGGTTCACCAGGTGGCCAATTTGTTTTCTTTCCTTATATGTTCTGGCGGAGATAGAGGGCAGAAGGGTTCGAACAATATGCGATCGCGGGCCGCAGACACTGCAAAAGTTTAGATGATTTCAGAAATGAAGGTCGTAACCTCGTCTTACATTGTCTCTGGTTTCTTATTCTTTCTTATTTGAAGGTCCCTCAGGTCACTGTAATTAGGTACAGCAAATGTGTGTGTGTGTGTGCTGTGTCTGTGCTGTGAAATAGACCCCTGGTGTTCAGTCCTGATTGTGGTCTTGACCCAGACTGTGTTGATTGCTATGCCTGAGCAGCCTTCATCCGCGGAGAAGCAAATTCCGACAGGTCATGACTGGCCTGAACTGCGAACGGACCAGCTCCATCAAAAAAAAAAAAAGTTGATTAAACAACAGCTTACAATGAGTCACAGGGCAAGGTGACTCTGTAATAAATTCACACTCACATCTCCGACTTGTGGAGCTGCACTGTGTCATCATCTCACCTGAGTGTTTAATACAACCTGAGCGCTTAATGTATCCCTTCTCAGGGATGTGCAGCACCGCTTGAATGTGTAATGAACGTTCATTCTCCGTCTTTGTGGAAACACAACAAGGCTGTGTGTTATTGCCTTTTTCCTATTGTCTTTTTATCATCTGCACCCCCTCGTCCCCATTCTCCCCCCCCGCTGGGATCGCAGGTTGGAATATGTTTGAATTATTGATCACCATCTGATTTATGAGCGGGGCCAGGGCCCACTGGAGATTTGGGGGGAGATAAAGAGAGAAAAGGTGGAGCGAGAACAGGGGGGGGAGGGGGCGGGTGGGCGGCGGCTCGACCTCTCACTCTGGGCCAATTATGTGCATGACCCCAGAGACCTGAGATCTCTGTGTTTCGCTTTCCTTTTCCCCCTTCTGTTTCATTTTCTTTCCATCTCCAAGTCACTTTCTAGTGCAGCGTTGCCACGGAAACCACCACGTATACAATAAGGTGCCTGCAGGTAATAAAAACCGCCTTGTTAACGGGAGACACGGGAACGCATGATGCAAATCTGAGTTAGCGTGCTCAGAAGAGAGACGGGCGCTGGTAGATGACCTCTGGGGGGTTAGACTGCAAAGAACATGGGGCTCGGTACACATCCTGCTCTCAGGACAACTGTCACTCTAAAGATAGCTCGACTTACATACATAGCCTGTAACCTCACCACAAAAACGACCCACCCTGAATGCAACATAGCAATCAGTCAGATGCAGCTGAGTGGTTTGTTTGGCACCAACTTTATCTGAAATGTGCTTTAAAAAAAAAAAATGTTTACCAGATTAGAGCAGCCAGGTTTCATTGTTAATTTAAATCAGGTGACGACGTCGCTTTTTCTTTTTTCGACCTTCACTGGAGTTCGGAGTCATTGCCCCTGCTGCGTCCATGTTTGGTTTATCATAATAATATGTGTGTTTGTGGAAATCCCATCTCCTCTGTGTCCCTGGTGGCCCGTTTTACAACTGTTCGCCATTTTAATGTCTTCAATTTAACAGACCATTAATTATGTGGTTATAGTGAAAACCTTGGGCTGGCAAATGCGAGCGTGTGCGCATGTACCCATCCATGCACGGGCTTGTGTTAGTGTGTCTGTGTGTGTTCCACATCAATGACATCGCAATATTAAGCCATAATGGAGATAAAACTGGAACTATTTGCAAGCCCATTTCTCTCTTTCCATTCCAACGGTTCCAGTGGTGTCATTTGTTATAGGGTGGCATCGAATAAATTGCTTTGGGAGCACCACAGCTGGGATGACTATCTTGACAGATCACACTCAGTTGAATGGCTGCAATGCATATTCATCTCAATCAAATTTCCCCCCCACACACACAGTTTCTTTTTTTTTTTTTTTTTGGTATTCAGTCCTTGTTTTACAAGCGGTTGATGACTTCATGGATGTTTTTTGCTCTAATTCTGTGATCAAATGGTTAGACAGCAGGGATGCACACAGCACAACTTCGTCTATGGTGGATGAAAGATTAAGAGTGATGGTATTATGATGAAAAGAGCAACATTACTGACTCAATTATGGAAAGCAGAGCTGGAGGGTGCAAACTGCTGACAGCTGTTTGCCGTTCTTGACTGCATATTCTTGATGAGAATTTCCTCTGTCGCAGCTAAATTGCCTACTTGTTAATTGGGGCGAAACCTAAACAGCTCTTTGTTGAATCTGGGACAGGATGAAGCAGAAGACGGGAGAGGATTGGCTGGTTTAACCTGCTCTCTTTTCGTCACTTTTTCTTCCATCGTATCCATCGTCAGCGTGTTTGGGTTTTATCCATCACTGTATTCTTGTCCTGCTTTTCTTCTCTCAGCTCCTCGAAGGAACTAGAACCATCTCTGTACATGTGTGTGTTTCTGTATTTGCAGATGAACATTTTTACCTGATGTACTTAGTTCACATGCATTCGTCTGTGTTGTAGTCTGCTGTCGTCTCTCATTTTCCATTCCTCAGCCACACGAAAAACAAGAAGTTTGGAGGCATAGATAAAGCAGATAAAATCTCACAACCTCCGCTGGATTGAGGTTGACATCATAGCATCCGCGGCTGCAGCGGTCTTTTTGAACTCGATGCATTAAAGTTTCCAATGCCGTGCAATAATCTAAACATTGCTGTCATCTTTTCAGACAAATGTAAAAGAACGGTTGGAGTAGGAAGAGAGATAAAAGAAGGAAGGTAGATCGAGTGAGATAAGCATTTACCAGACATGTGAGAATATTTGCTGTCACGGTGTGTCTGAATGAACTCTGCATCATCATCGAGTCAGATTGTTGATTTTTGTGCTAAAAGTCTCCAAATGCTAGGAAAGGTTAAATGTTAAAATGTTCGTGCAAGTCAAGATTTAGCAGCGACTAACTTACAAACAAGATTTAAAGCCCCCAAAAACGTGGCTTCATGTACGTCTCTATAATATTAGGTAACCGTGACTCATTATCATGCAACGATTAGAGTGAAAGAAAAAGAAACTGTCAAAAAATCAACTAATCTGCTTCTTTGGTGCTGCATGAATGTTTGATCAGGTTTAATAGAAAAAACAACTGAGCAACTGTCGTCAGATTTTGATCAAATGCGCCACAGAAGTGTACAACATCATATTTTGCATGAGGTTCCCTCACTTCAAACCGGTGCAGGAGACAAGTACACAGAGATAGAAAAAGAAAAGAAACACAGATGTCTCTCATGTGAAACAACCAGAAATGTTCAAACTTTAACAGAATGTATTCAAGTCTTAAGGAACTGACTATGAAATATTGTTCTTTTACACATAACCATTCTCCTCTCTGATCTTTATCTGTGAGATGTTAACACACTTATTGATATAGCAAATAGTAGAGAGAAGTCAGTCATATTAGCTGTTGTATGTTCGAACAAAATAAACACAAATAGTTGAAAAAAACAAGGAAATACCAACATGAAGTGTATTAGTGAAGAGTTGGGCCTCCACATGCTTCCAGAGCAGCTTCAGTGCTCTTTGGCATTGATTCTTCAAGTTTCTGGACCTGAACTGGAGAGATGCCCCCATTTGGTGTTTGATGATGGTGGTTGAGGCCATTGTCTAATATGTAGATCTGAAATCTCCCTAAAGGTAGTCAGTTGGGTTGAGATCTTAGAGGTTAAAGCATAAAAATAAGCATTGTCCTCATCAAACCATTCAGTGACCCTTCCTGCCCTATGGATGGACTGTTTATCACTTCCTTTAGGATAGAAATGCTTCATAATAACACAAAAGTGATCACTCAGAACAGCTTCACACTGACTTAGGAGACGAGTGGAACCAAACCATACAAGCACAATGCCCTTTACACTATACCAGAGCCACAGGATCCCATCGCTGCAGGGGTCAAGGTTTCAGCTTTTTTTCCTTTAATTTACCACCCATCTGTTATTGCATTAAGGGGATTATTTAAATGTGAATGTTTTGTTTTCTTGTATTTACAGAGGGGACTAAAAGCTGTAAAAGCTTTTAAGCAGCTGAGGATTCTAGAAAGTAGGAAAAAAAAAAGCAAGTAAGGGTGATTTTTATGCATATTGATGACGCAAGTACCCATGCTGCCAAATTTGTAGATTTTAATGGGAGCTTTAGCTTTTTTTTTTCCTGCTGCTGAATTTGTTTCTACTCAGGTTTTTGCTATAATCTGAGTGAATCACACATATTGTCCATCTAAAAGATTCATCAGAGTGGGTATATTTTAAAGTAAAGCCTCAAAAAAGGGACTTGGAAAGAAAAAGCAAAGGAAGGAAAGGTGTGGGATGAAGAAAGTGGGTGGCAGAGGGAGACATAGAAAGAAAGATCAGAGTTTCTTGAAGTGGGACAACTTGAAGCCCTAACAAGCACAGTCTACAGACCAGACAAGGAGGACTCTCAATTGGTCTGAACATGCACTCGATTGAACTCCGCTGCATTCAACTGTATTGAACTGAGCTGAAAATGATTGCTGACTGCAGTCCAGAGGATGTTTAAAGGTTGAACTCAGAGCAGCTGCAACAGACAGAACACAGCGTCGAAGGACAGCCCACAAAAAGTGAAAAGTTTAAAGTAGTTTGTCAGAGTCCAGAGGGAGAGTTAGTTCAAAGCTTGCATTGTGTTTCTTTCAGTGGGGAGGATTTGTGTGTTCCCAATAGCGCTGAAGATTAGCATGTTATTAGCACTAAGAGCACTGGAAGTGAAACATATTTCATCTTAAACAGAGAGCTATGCGATTCATGTAGACTTTAAATAGCCACTTGACTGAAAAACATAGCCATAACCAGCACTTCACTTAGTGTCTGTTTAGCGCCGCCACCAAAAGCAAGTGGTGCTTAAAGAGACTAGCTGCTGTGTGTTTCACTGTGCAGACCATATTTCAAACAGTGAAGAAGAAAGGGGCTTATGAAGGCCCCCTACCTCTTAATCCCTGTCTCAGCTCTGCTAGACCAGCCACCACCAAGGGCTATCTATCTATCCGACTCTCCACGTGCCCGATGAAAGCCTCACACACACACACATACTGTCACACACACATACTGTCACACACACATACCGAGATTGGCACCATTAGTTACACAAGGACCAGGCAGGCACCAGAGTATAATAACTTTACCCAGGCGAGAGGTGAAAAATTGGATTGGAGAAAGTTTTTGAGAAGTACTTTACTGCCTGCTGGGAGTCGCAGAGTAAAGACAAGTCGGAGCAAAGCATGGCACATTAAAAGAAGCCAGCCGGCTACTGATTCATAGTCTGTGTCTGAAACTGTCTTTCTCTTTATTTAGTTTCAGAATGGGACTTTTTGGTCATTAGTTAGAGTAACATCTCTGAGTTTGATCAAGGCTGGTAGAGTAACTTCTCTGATCCACGGATGTTTCAAACATATTGACTCACAGACAATCGAAGACTTAGAATTAATAGCCTAGGTAGATTAAGTATAATTCGTACCCTGTGTGAGCATGCGTTGTATCTTTGTCCTTCAAGACCGAGTGAACCTGTGAACCTTAGATTCTTGTAATTTAATCCAATGTGTGACTCTGTCCTTCTCTGAAAATAGAGATAAAACAAACAAAAGATAAACACAGTCCCAAAAATACAAAGAAGAAAGTCTGATTTTCTCTTTTGTTAACCACCTCTTGACCACTCAGACTTGTGTTGTGTTGGAATACAGAATCGGGAAGCACTGGGTCATGTAGTTGCTCAGAGAACTGGAGTCACTACGAGGTTGTTTTCATATTCAGAGAGAGAAAAAAGAAACTAAAATACAGTACAAGAGACAAGCATGAATCAGAGGCTGACTGGCTTTTTTATACCGTGACGTGCTTTGCCCTGACTTGTCTTTATTCCCAGTGACTCCCAGCAGGCAGTAAAGTACCAGTTAGAGGGCGCGACAGGCATGAAGCAGTCGTGGTCGTTTGGATATTGCATACAAATTGCCCCCGCGAGTCTTATTCTAGCAGGCTTGGCCTCACTGGCTAATGTGTTTTATGTAAGTAAAATCAACCCATTAGTGAAGCCAGTGAGGTAAAGAAGTGGAGGATAGAGGTATAAGTAAGGCGTTGTCTTTAATTCACTGCTCACATCTCCTGGCACTCCTCAGTGTCATCCTTCTGCCTCAGTGTGTGAGTCAGAGTTTTACACTCCAGCGCAGAGGAGACTGACTCATGCAGCCTAAAGTCATACAGAACAGACGCACACATCCTGATGACACATCCGGTAACATGTTATCAGAGGACGTTTCACAGAGGACGCACACCGAAAGAGAAACGCTGATGTGATTTATAGTATCTGCAGGCTAAGGTGGAGAACTGTAGGAAATGACGGGGGTCACCAGTCACCTCTGTCCCCTCACTCGGGGTGGAACATCGCACCAAACACCTCGTCAGAACTGTGCCCCACTTCTGCGTTTCACCAACTCGTGGCAGTCGAGTTTTTAATCGCGTACGACTGTCAAGACAGCCCGCCACATGTTTCGGTTTTTCCGTCTGAAATCCCGTTTGGATGCTTAGTCAAAGCAAACTGCTTTTCATGCATTTCAGCCACTTATCTTGAGCACACATGCACGTCTTAATTAGCTCTCAGACGATGCAGATCAAACGTTTTTTTTTTTCCCTCCCTGAGACGCGTTCGCTCTGATCCTCGCATCACTCTTACGTGTGGCTTACTTTCCTCTCTTCTTCTTCATGGCGTGTTAGAGAAGGTGGTGGTGCTTGAAATGTTTTGATATTTTCATGTTAAGAGGAGGGATTATAATGTAAAGCTATGTCCACTTCTTTTCTGTTTGCTCTTTTATGCGCACCTCTAGAGACTGAACATATACACGATCATCCGACAGAGGAGCACGATTGAGGTCTGTGATCCTCATCTGGCATCACATGGCTGAAGGACGGGGTAATTGATGGTTGCAGAGAGCTAGAAATAGGGATAAAAAAAAAAAAACAACTGGAGCAAGAGGAGAGAGAACGAAGGATGGATGGGCAGTGGTGGAGGTGCAAGAGGGGCTTGTTGCATCCTGCTGCCTTTTACCCATCCCCTAATTGCTCAGTATTTATGGTGGGAGGAGTGGTATGTGTGGGCAACATGCCTCTCCACATATACACACCCAAAACCAAGATACACACTAAGAGTTGCCGTCACTCTGGAGGGAGTCATTTGTGCTCGCAGGAGGTCGGTGGGAGGCTTTTACGGGCCGTTATGTAGCTGTCTCGCTATTCCTGGAAGAGCATTGGTATCTTTTGATCAAATTCCACCCCACTCTCAGTAACCTGCTTCCTATGAATTGTGGGCTAATTGTGCCGTGTGGGTTTTGTGTGATTGTGTGTATGTGTGTGTGTGTGTGTGTGTGTGTGTGTGTGTGTGTGTGTGTGTGTGTCTGGGTGAGCAGAGGCCTCTACCCTTGATTGATTGTTGTCATCTTGCTGGATTATTGAGTTAGCAGCGTACGTGATAGGCTTACTGCAGCATCTCAGAGAAGAGAACACGCACATATGCACAGACTTCATACCTGTATGCACCTCTAACTCAACGGTTGGCGGTAATATTTCAGGGCTGTGTGTAAGTATCACGGGATTTGAAGTATGTTTGTTGGATGGATAAAATATTGTGCATACTAACATGACCAGTGTGGCAGCAGACCAAGTGGATTTTTACATGTGAGACAAAGTGAGAGAAATATTTTTACAGTCAATCTAAATGTTTCAGTCCAGTCTGATTTAGCTGATTAGAAAAAGACAGTGTGTAACCCCACAAATGTCTTCACTCTTTTAGGCGTTTCATTATTTCAGTGTAAAAAAAAGTTGTACCCAGATAAGACCCTGAGGCTTTTGGCATTTATCTAGCCAAATACAATAAAAGTTGTGTAATAGATTTTGCAAAGCCTTTGGGTCTCTTTTTTTCCCACTAGGATTACCAGAGGACATTCTGAGAACTCAACTCCACCGACTTCAGCATGATAAAATTGCGTACTATCTTCCTTCCTGTTATTTCCTCTGTCCTCTCCTCATTTTTTTTTTTCCATGTCTCTGCGCCACTCAAGTAATCATTGTTGAGTTGGTCTTAGGGGCAACGTATGACCAGATGAAGTATATGAAGAGTTAATTTGCTCAGTATTTCAGGAAAAACAGTGTCCAGAAAAACAGACCAAACAACCCAGGGCAGAGCAAACTTTTAGTAAATACAGGATAAACAGACCAGAAAGTTACATGCCTTTCACCGGAAAGGAAAGGATGTAACAAGCGTGGCAGCTTTTCCCTTTGGGGCTTCCTGACAAGGAGAACTTAACCTGACAGGAACATACAAAAAACATTGAACAGTTCTGACCACAACAGCTCACAGTATGCAAATACTCGATGTGAAAGCAGCAAAAGCCGACTAGATTCTCCAAAGTGTGGCTCCTCGGGCCAGTAAATACGACCAGATGAGCTGTGATTGGCTGCAGGATCTCAGATTCATCATTATTGTCAGCTGAGGTGACTCATTAATATCATTGATCGGGTTTTAAATTACCTCCCTCACATGTTTGTCCTTGAAGGCATTTTGATGCAGGAGGGAGTGTGACTGTCATTTACATTTTCTTATGTCTTCATTAAATGAGAGGGAATTAATTCTGATATTTGTCCAGACATTTATCTAAAAGTCATTGCTGACTAATAACACTACAAACGGTGTTGGTTCAAAAGGATCAGGGCTGTTAACAGACCCCAAAAATTAACTGCAGCCTGGTGGCATCTCATCTTCACTGACATCCTCCCGCATGAGTTCTCTACCTATAACCCAGAGCCGACCGGAAGATTTACGACTCTTTTGGCTTTATTCAGTTCCTTCGGTCCTATCTCTATCCAGGGGACAGACAGAGGGTATTACAAGGGAAGGAGCTCAGTCGTGTTAACATGTCACTTGTGATTTTCTCTGCATTTTTTTGCTGATCTTGCCTTTTTTTTTTCATAAAGATTCTCCCTATCCACTTAAGTTTTATATCCCAACCATCATTCTTTCTTTTTTTCCCCTTCCACTGCCACCAGAAGGCTTAATCTTTAGAGATATTCCTTGACTTTGGTGCGATAAAGCTCGGCGCGTGTCGCGGTTCGCTCACCTCGCCCTTTTGTTGCTTCACACCCTGCATGTGGAGTTATTGCCTTTGCCCTCCACGCAAAGAAGCGTTCATTTTTAATTATCACTCACTATTTGATCATCTCCCCCCCTCCTCCCCTTTGCCTGTCACAATGTCTCATCGAGTAGCTGGTAACATTTCCATTACATTAGGAAGAGCAGCCGGCGCTGTGTGTCGAGTGTGTGTGATGTGTGTCTGCGCGGATGCGTTTGGTGTTTCGGTGTGCTCCTATCATTGCGGCAGCGACGAGATTTCCCCCTCCCCTCATCCATCTTCAAGCGCTTGGCTGTAAATGACATGTCAACACACAACGTAACACATCGTTGCTTGAGACACACACGCGCACAAACTGGGAATGGAATGGAATTGGTTTGGCAATGGAATTTTAATTAAATGGTTCGCACCCCCTCCCTGTATTTTCCTCCAAATGGCATGCTAATTGAGTTGATGCAAATAGGGACTCGCAGTCTTAAAGGTTCAAATTGCTTTGTTTTGTCCTTTTTTTGCACAAAATATTGCACGCAAAGATCTTGGGTAGAAGCAAGGGAGACAGAGACTGAATTTGTGGATGACAGTTAAATAAAAAGAAAAGGACCTCATGATTGAATCAGTCTTGTGTAAGTAAAAGGAACTGGCCCTAAACCAGTATTGACATAGTGGACAGGATAATCCTGCGCTGGGATAACTGGAATTTCTCATTTCATTGCAGAGGGTTTAACATTGCAAGTGAATGTGTGCGTGCATGTTTACACTGTGAGCACATATTTTACTAAGTGCCTAAGCTCGCTGCAGTGGCATTATTAAAGAAGGCCCCTCACCCCCCATAAAGTTTCCCAGAGCATTCTCATTCCTGGCAGCCGCTGGCAGGAAGGTTGGAAATAGCGATCTCCACTTTAGCTCAGCAGGGGTTGAATCGATAAATCTGTCATTGTTTATTTTATAAAAACTTCTAGTCTTCACCTCGGGGCGCTCCCACCGTTAGAGTCTAAACACTCAAGCTGTTCATGTGGCTCAATGTGGGGGTTTTTTTGGCCAGTTGCTGCAAGGTGAACACATACTGTCTACAATAAACTGTTCAGAATACATGTTGAGAAATGTTCACTTTTCTTTATCGCTCCGTATTGATCATCTCTCTCCAACCAAGACCACATTTGTCTGTGTGTGTTTCTTTTATTTTAGGGTTGTTTCATGATTTGTGAAGCAATTTCAAAATGTTTCTTGCAGTTCACTTTTGCAGGAGAAAAGGCAGTTTGCTTCCAGTTTATGTGATCCTCATAACATGTTTGTCTTTCTTCTTCCGCTCACTCTTTAGGTACTGGCCTTAGAAAGACAGGTCTTCGACTTCCTTGGCTACCAGTGGGCCCCCATCCTCGCCAACTTCTTCCACATCATTATCGTCATCCTTGGCCTCTTTGGCACCATCCAGTACCGGCCGCGCTACATCATTGTGGTGAGTACACATAATGTAAAACACATTCGACTTGTAGTTCGCTTGAAACTCTGTACAGTCTGTCGCATAATCCTATTCCTTGAGGTTTTTGTTAAGCGCCGTCACATCACTTTGCATTAGCCCTCTGTCTGTGCATGTCCTGTGGATCGGACGTGTTGTTGCCTTTCCACTCTAATTGCAAACGGTGCTGCAGTCTTTTGTGCATTGTGCGACACCCTTAAATCACTCTAATCCCTTGGTAATTAGGGCTAATTAAAGGGGGTGGGATCTTGGGGGGGACTAAGGAGCTCATCAGATTTATACTCGACTTCAAGTTTCTGGACAGAGAAGGTCATTCTTTTAGAGCACAATGCAAAGCATGTGCTGCCTGTTGTTCTCTACTTTGTTAGAAAGCACTTCTGCGAAGCTTCATAAATGCGCTTTTACGCAATTCGGGTTTTTATTTGACACCGTAATGTTCATCTGAGGCATTAAAAGCCTATTTTGAGCTGCATTAGTGGAAGCACAGATGGTGATGTTAATGACAGGAAAAGATTGGGGGAGCGAGAAAAGCGATAGAGGAAGAGAGTAAATAACGAGAGACAGGGGAGATAAAGGAGGATAAACGGGAACCATGCAGGATAAGATGGAGAAACACAGGAAGCAGGAATGGAAGGGAGGAGAGGAGGGGAAGGGGAAAGTTGGAGCTATTGTCTCATGTCAAGTGGAAAATGGGAGAGCGCAAGCTAAGGGGTTTCATGATTCGACACGTATGTTTTTACGGAGGTGCTGTTTTGCCCTTCGCTCTTCCTCTGACATTTTAAACACACAGTTTATTGTGAGTCAGAGGATTTCACAACCTTCACTCTGATGACTCCAGTGAATGCCGCTCAGTACCAATGTGCGTCTGTCAACAGTTGGCTGTCTGACTGTACAATTTTGTAAATGGTTGAGTCGTGAACTTCATTCAGCCTCAGCGGTTTAAAAAAAAAAAAAACAACCTGCAGCACCCTCAGGGCTCAAATAGACTTGCTGAACTTACTGGCATCTTTCAAAAGGCAAGGCACTTGCATACAAATTTATATGTGTGTATAATGTTTGCAGGTGTAAAGAGCATGCTGGTGCTGAAGAGGACACTTGTTCATTCAGCTTGCCATTTATTCAGTAGCTGTTATATTTTTGTTCAGTCCAATTCATGCAGTTTGCCTAAAGTGAATCTGTATGTGTGTGTTTGCCCTCCAGTACACAGTATGGGCCGCGCTCTGGGTCGCCTGGAACGTCTTCGTCATCTGTTTCTACCTGGATGTAGGAGGCCTGTCCAAGGTGAGACTTTCAAAATTTCAGTTTGTCAGCCAAGTCAAGTGGCCTCGCCTGTACTGTGATAAATGTTTGTTTCTTTTTAAGGTCATGGTTGCAGGTCAAGTGAAATCTGATTTACATCCCTTTGGCCAAGAGCTTTTCCACCCACTCTGCAGGTGTCTTTAGATGCATCAAAAACCTGTTTATTACGGAAGTTGACTATGGCCACAGAAAGTAATTTCTGATTTACTGACAACTGTCCACTGCAGTCAAATCACAGGACACTGCAAAAAAGTTTAACCACTGTCCTGAATCTATGCACAGATGCAACATGTCTATCTACAGCTAGATGCCACATGTCCTGTCTGTTAACATCCAAGTTAAACTGAAGGTTTATAAGCATTATTTCCCCAGTTGCTGCTTGCTAACAGACGAACAAGCCCCCACTTCATGTAAAAACAACAAAAAGCAAAAACAAAATAGCTAATAATTTTGGCACCGCTTAGTTTTCGTCTGTGGTATTGGGCCATTGTATAAACAACAACAGGACAAAAATAGTGTTTGCACACTGAATTGCAAAGTCTATTTGTCCCTTAATCTTTTTGTGTGTTGGCAGTTTGATGTGGTAAGTTGGAATATATATGTATTTTTTCAATTTATTAAAATGTTGGTGGCGTGTGGACGGTTTTCCTCCCCGTCTGAATGTAGTGTTGATAAGATGGGATGGAGGAGGTCAAACAGGGTTCCACCATACTGGAAGGCACTTGTGTTGTTCTCAGCAGCCACACTCAAATAAGGAATGAAAAGCTCATCACAGAAGAAGGACAAATGTGACAATCTATTTGCAATATGGGGATATTGGCAAATACATTCAGAAAACCTTTTCTTCTTGCCACCTCATACCAGGCCAGTCACGAAGCAAACTTCCCGTGAATGGTTGATTGTCAGTTTCTATAAGTTACAAAATTGGCTGGATGGGCTCCAACCCCCAGTTATAACGTCAGAAAAGTTTTTGAAACTCTTCGAACATGCAAGAAGCACTCCTGATGGAGAAATACTAGCACCTTGATTAACTTTTCTGTTTTTCAATAGTTCCTCAGACATTCTTGCCGCCATCAAAGCTGTTTCTCATATAAACCGTGACGGTATAGTTGCTGCTCCCAAAGAGAATAAAAGAGTGGGTCCAATTCTCAACAGAACAGAGACGAGTAGGGGCAAAGATGGTTCTCTGAAAAGAAAAAAACATATCATTCTTGTCTTTGCCAAGATAAAGCCTCTAGGCGTAGCTTTTGTTGTTTTTCCAAAAAATTATTCAGCTTAATTCTGACATTGTGCCAGTGTTGTTTTTTATTGCACCAGCTTCTACCAATAAGAACTGTATAGCTATAAAATTTAAAAGCATAATTAAGGTTTCTTGCGCTTTATCAGCACAGAACTTATATTTTCAATCTAATTAGATATGATGCACTGCCACCAGGTGCTTTCTGTTTGCATCAAGCCTGAAGGCCTCGGAGTGAATAAGTGAGTACAAATACTTACAGTGTATAATGAATGCGTGACATCTTGTATGAATCCAACACTGAGCTATAAATCACCCGATGAGCTTTAGGAGTCTGTGCAGCGTACACCCACAACAAGGCCTTGAAGAATGTTTTTTATTTTATTTGTTATTTTCTGCCTCATCCATTTCTGCTGACCTATGGGGGACTTCCCTGCTGAGTTTCAAGTGGAAGCTTAAAACTTAATAGGTATATAATCAGGACCGATTCCCCTCCCTAAGCGCCGTGCAACACACACACACACACACACACACAGTTTTAATTCTCTGTGGACCCCCCGTGGTTCCTGAGTGCGGATCAGATGCGTATTCATCCAGACAAAGGCAAGTGTTTGGATTTGTCACCTCCTAACAACCTGTAGATATATCCAACCTCTCGCCTCCTGCCAACTTCTCTTTCTTTTTACATTGTTTGCTGCTCCTTTGATGTTTTTTTTTTTTGAAAGTCCAAATCATTTCATTGTAGTTCAAACCTCCTCTCCTCTCCTGCCCAGTTGCCTGCCTTGACCACTGAGAATAATGAATTCATGTAGGCGACGTTCATCTGACACCTGCTCCGACAGCCAAAATGAGTTTCAGAAACACCTTCCCAGACTCTGGCGACTTTGTCATTGTGTGATAGTCCTTGGCTCCATCAAGTGTGTCAGTCTCTCGCTGCATATGTCTGTGTGTGTCCACTATGTGTGTGTGTGTGTGTGCGGTTGTATGTTCCTGCATGGTTCCTGCTAGAATAATGAGGCTTGTAGGGGCCAGCTGCTTGGGGCTGAGGCTGGGCATTAACCCGACAGATGGAGCCAGCCTGGGCTCCGAGCTCCGCATATGGTGGCCAGGAGGAGAGCTGGCTAATGGAGCGCGCACACACACACCCCAACACACCCCGCACGCGCACACACTCGACCGCACAGCTTCCTGCGAGGACCCCAACACATTTTATCATAAAACTAGAGTCAGCTAATTCTGTCAGGCCTGCCTTGACCGATGTTGACAGGACAGTACTGGAGGGTGTGTGTGTGTGTGTGTGTATGTACGCAAGCATGTGTGGGTGGTGGCTGCTCTGAAGGCCCTCAGAGTGAGGGGGCAGGTTGTCAGAGTCATATGCCACATGCTCTGTCACCTCCTATTGATCCCTTATCCCCTCCCCCACAGCGCAAGACAGACCGACAGACAGACCCCTGCCACTCTGCCTACACTTAAACAGTCCCCAGTTATTCACTGCCTCTCTTTTTTTTTTCTTTTTCTTTATTCATTCTCGGTCACAGTCTGCACACAGTGACTGCAGACATACAGGTTTTGGGGGATGGCACCGGCAAGCTGTCTGAATTTGAAAATCTTTCTGTCACCATTTTTCCATTTCACACTTCTGTAATTGAGTTTTTGAAGATGTCTTCCCTAAACATGCTAATTAATTTTAGAAAATCTTTCAAATCTTTTATATCTTCTCCCGTTTGGGGAAAGTAAAAAGGTTGTGCACAGCAGGTAGTCACTTATATAGATAGCAAAGGTGGTTTTTTTTGTTTTTTTTTCTCACTTCCAGGTGTTTTAGTCTTTAGTTTTAGTCACTCTTTTGATTTTGGGTATGTTGAATATCTCTATAATTTCATGAGACTTTTGTTTTCTAAACTATGTGATTTTCATGACCTAAAATTGTCAAGCGCTAGTCATAAACTGATCTAACTGAAGGAATACAACTTGACCGGATAGACCACTATCAAATCCCAAACACTGGTTTTGCATTTGGTGTGGGTTGATGACATATAGCTGCATGGTGGGTCTGTCTGTGATCGATCATTTTGATTGCTCATGTAGCTGATCATGACATGTACTTATGGTTAATTTGTCAGATAGCTTTAGTGATTATAAAACAGGGACCTGCCGTATCAGTGTAACAGTGCAGGGGTTGTTCTTGTTTTAGCTTGGTCAGCAGATAGCATTCATGAGAAATGATCACCTCACAGTTTTAAGACTTTATCAGCTGTCGGACAACAGAAACAGAAATAATTTTAACAACTACTACATTGTGTTTTCAGACATTTTAATCCCTGGAAACAAAAATTTAAATTTTTTTGTAAAATAAATAAGCAAAGAAATCCAACTTTATTTTTTTCTTGTTTGTATGATTTATGACATAACTTTGTGGAACTGCACAACATACATTTTGTTTTTAGTTCTCTCTACTTCATTCCATGGTTGTGTTTTTGCAGTAGAGAAGCAGGACTTTATATTGCAGTCACAATGAGCCCACAGTAAGCAAAAATGTGACAAAAAAATTAATAAATACAAATTTTGAAAAATCAGCCCAAAAACTGCTTGGAGTTCAAAAGGTTAAAACAAAAATTCTGATATGATTTTATATTTGAGGTTTTCATATTCATCCTTATCCACATTACTATGGATGTGGTCTAACAGTCCTCAGCTTGAGGATCTCTCCCTCAGCCATCCGGTTTGGTTTTGGAGATGACAGCAGACCACCAGTAACTCCAAATACTAAACTGATTCACAACTACTGTGTACATTTGAGTAAATATGAGACTCATCAGACCCAAAGAAGTCATGTCTTTCCCTCCCCAATATGATCGTGCAAACATAAAGTCTTATCTCTGTATTTCAGCAACAGCAAATTATTGGAAATAAGATTCTAATCATGTGATGTTTAGCTTTCTGGACTGCCGTATATCTCCAGTGATATCACTACCAGCACTGTCTCTCGATATGTTTTTGTTAGAAAATAGTTTGAGAAATATCAGTAGACTAACCTTGAATCTATGATATGAATGAATTGATTTCTGCTTTGGGGTGCATGGGAGCATAACAAGAACACTCCTGACAGTAAGTTGCCAAAAGCCTCTTCAGTATCGACTGCCGACGTGCTGCAGTCGTGAGTGCGGCTACAGCTTGGATAGAGATGGTTTCCCTTGCTCGCAGGGTCAATCAATGGCATCTGTCAAGTCATTAGTCTTTGTGATCCTACCTATTGACCTTCAGCTGCCCTTGTTTTTGTGACCGTGTGGGAGAAAACAACAGAATGAAAGCCACAGCAAATAAGAGAGACAGGATGATGATAGGTGATCAGCAAGAAGAAAGCAAAATGACAGAGTATCATTACTGTAATATTGTTCATGACTCCTGATGCACTTTTCCTCTGACTCCAGAGGTATTGAAAGTTGTTGCTCCCAGTGTTATTATATATATATGTATATATGTGTGTGTGTGTGTTGTTGATGTGTCCAGTATGTGGGGGTTGATAGGAATCAGAGATGTTTCCTGACAGCACTTGGCTCCGTTAATAATGCATGTCTTGTCACTGAGGGCCAGATGCGGGGTTAGATTGCTGTATTGGGGTATTGATTGATTTGAGTGTCTGCATGTCTGTATGTGTGGGCTCATATGGCCTTGTGCAAATTGAACATCTCCATGGTGTAGAAGAGTTACAGGTATAAAATGCTCAGAAGTTGCAAAACTTCACTCTGAAACAGAAAGTCTGTCGGCTCAGGTGTATGCATGTCAGATCCTCTTAACTGTCAGTCATCTGTTAACATTGTTAAAGACTTAATTAACACATATTTGGAGATAAATGTTTATCTGACCACGCTTTGGTTATATTGGCCTGATTTTGAGATATCAGTCACTTGAAATTTCTACCTTCAACCCCAAACTATTGAAGTACATGCTTTAGAGTGCCAGCAGCAGTGACAAAACACATTTCAAAATGTCAGCAGGAGAAGCACATTGTTATTTATTCACACGATAGTTGACTGTGAAGTCTAAATTGTCCTGAGAAACAGATACATCATTTCTGGATACCTGATTTGAATTAAGTGTAATGTTGTAATGCTTTGAGCACCACAGACAAATTCCATTCATCTCAGTTGTAGTGGGATGACAGCAGAAACCTGAACCTGCAAATCCAAAACATGGATAAATACTGTTTGTGATAAGTACAGTGTTTATAGCCACGCTGTAGTGGCATGGCTTTAGAGACAAGCAATTCATCACTTCGTTTCACTGAAATATGTCCTTGCCATGAAATATTTTACAAACGTTCATGGTCCCCAGAGGATAAATCATTATGACCTTTGTTATCTCTTGACTTTCCCTCCAGACTGACATTTATGGTTTTCCCTGAAACATTTTTATCCAGTTGTTTGGATGTCTATGGTTTGGAGATTCACCAGATGGTTGCACTTATGGGCAGTGCTGCTTGGCATAATGCTAGCAGGCTAACACATAAGAAAGATGTTGAACATGGCAAAGCTTGAATATTACAGCTACAAATGATTTCTGTTTTCTGTTATCATTATTATTCCCAAAGATATTTAGCTTACACTCATAAACTAATAAAGCAACAAAAAAAAAATAATTTCAAATGCTGAAATCTGAAGCTTTGCATTTTGTTTACTAATTAATCTATCAAAGTGGTTGGAGATTCATTTAATAGTTTGCAACTATTGATTATGCTTTGCAACTCTCATGAATATGTTAGTATTGCTGTTATTGTAATGTTAGCATGTTGGTGTTTAACATGATTTAACATTTAACATGAATAAAGCTCTGCAGAGCCACGAGCGTTGCTGTAGATGCTTAGTCTTATTTGTAGCTGGATGAACAACCCTTTGAGCAAAGGAGCACAGCCATAAAAAAAACATCCAACATCTGCTGTAAGTTTCCAGAGTCAAGCTCCCTGCCTCGTGAATAACCTTTCTTGTGATCCAGCCGGGGTTTCCTTATAAAGAATAAATGAATGTACATCCTAAGTGAAGCGAAGATGTTAATTTTTTTTTCTTCTTCTTCCTCTGCTTTTTCTTCCAGGACAGTGACCTGCTGACATTTAACATCTCAGCCCACCACTCCTGGTGGAGCGAACATGGGCCCGGCTGCGTGAGGAGAGAGATGCCACAGGCTCCGGGGGTCCGGACCACGGAGAGCCACTCCTACATCACTGTCATGGGCTGCCTCATGGACTACCAGTACATCGAGGTCATGCATAGCGGCACACAGATTCTTGTTGCTGTGAGTACAAGTTAACGCAGCGCTGACATATTCACAGGAAGACGCCACACTTGTACGTGTGTGCACATGACTGGGGTTTGAAAGGTGAACATTCTGGGATAGAAGCAGTTTTTGTTTCTCCTTCAAGCTTTTTTTTTTTTTTTTCCTCTCAGAGTATTTCCACCGTTACTTTGTCTACCTCAACCTGCCTTCCTCTGCCCCGGTCGTTGAATGAAAAATTGATCTGTTGTTTTGTCTGGCTGGGGCTCAGACCTGCCAGCTGCTAACAGGTTATTCAAACACTGGAAGGACTGTTATTGTCCTCTTTATGCAGCTCACTATCAATACACCGGAGAGTCACATCCTGCCAGCGTTCACATTTGCACACACCCATGTATGACCGACTAACCTCGTCCTGGACGGGTGCCAGGACGCTCTCAGTCGCCGGCGCAGCAGGTACTCGGGCGGAGGCATGCACGATAGCGCGCGTTTACTCATAGTGATGCTCACTTACACTTCGACTCTGTTGCAGCTACACACTTATTTTCCTCAGTCATCATCCTTTTAAAGTACATGTGGAGAAGTTAATGGTGTCAGTAGGTGACTGGTAGAAAGAGAGAGCGAATATGCAGCGACCTGAGCCACCGTATAGCAGCGGGTTTACCATCTAATCTTAGAATAATTTACACTTGGGAAAGCACTGTGAATGCAGTTAACTACACGGTAGATTAGAAGCTAGCAGAGGCGCACAGTGCTGAGAAGCGCTGGATTGTACCATTCATCCCATCACCCCCGTGGAGAAAGGTAATAAAATGGCTGACCTCACTTTACAGCCCCAACACTCTTGCTGAACCTCATTAGCCCTTGCAGTATAGGCAGTGAATTGGTTCATTCCTTGCCACGCTTCGACCTCTACTCCTCCATTTGAGATAGCGACATCCTTTTCTCCTGCATTTTTACATGATATTTTTCCAACCAAGCATTCAGCTGCAACTTCCCTGGGAGCAGCTCCCAGGAGCAGCAGAGAAATTGGTGCTGAAATCCCAGAGTCACAAGTGGCATGATTTTCCTTGTATCCTCGCTTCCTCCCAGGCTAAATGCAATGTACTGCTTAGGAAAAATAGACTCCTTTGAGATGTCCACTCCCTTTTTTTTTTTTCCTTTTTGATAGGCCCAGACAGAAAGAAAAGAAAAGGAACAAAGTAGGGGTGTCCCTTTGTCTTTGTTACAGGGGTTTCAAGGTCGCAGCGAGAGGCCATTAAATATTTAGTTTGGGCTCCAAGGAGCATGTTTCATTAAGATGAAAAATGTGGATCCATTGGCCAGTAATGGAGGCATCACTGTCATCTATCTACTCAGATTTGTCATGAGCTAGAGGGAAGTAATTCAGAAGTGAAGCCGTAGATTTGGTAAAGTCACTTCTGTTTAGTTGCTTATTGCTGCCTCAGGCAACATTCAGCCAAAAAGTACCTTCACGATTTAAAGGATGAGCTTGAAGTGGAGTCAAGTTTTTTCAAACTGGGATAATGCATTATTCATTTACCACTGAAGGGAATATTTTGCTCCATCTCTGCCTTTCTATTATTTGTTGACTACACCGACTCCTTATATTGCTGTTGAGCAGCTTTGGTTTTCTGCCTGCTGCCATAAGACCGAGTAATTATTCCATCAATGTTCCCTTTTTTCCCCCCTCTGTCTGTATCTTCCCATGTACCTGCCTTCTTCTCTTGCTACTGTGCACCACCTGTTAAATAAAACAGTCAGAGAGAAAAAGCATCTCCGGTGAGATGGACGGCAGTTGGGAAGAAAGGTTACGAGAGAAAGGAAGAAAAGTGGTGCAAGACGTGATATTTAGTTTACATCTGTAGACATAACTCTTACACGCTAAAGGGAGTCGTGAAAGATGTCGAGGGGTTGTCAGGGCTGCCGAGCTCCTCAGCCAGCAGCCAAAGCAAAGGGCTCTCGTGTACACACACACAGCTATGATATCATTTAACGTAGGTTATTGCTGCCACAGGCAACGCTTTCTTCTGTTCTATCTCTATTCCCTGGAAACCTGCACTGGGTGGAAGATGATAACAGGAGGCCTGCGTCATTCTCTCGTTCCATTGCTCATTTCCTCTATTTTCATGTTTCACCACCCCACAATCACAATCTCTCAGCTCAATCTGCCTTCCTGCCTCGTTTTCCTGCCCAAAATCTCACACTGTTTGACCTTCATATCTGTCAAAATTCCACCAACTTAAACAAAAGTGCGTTTTTTTTTTTTCACTGTCACTTTTGCTGCCTCTCTGACTTTTTCTCTGGAGCTTCGATGGCTCTATTAGTTTTCTGTCTGTGTTTAAGTGCGGCTTGTTTAACGGCGACACCGGGTTAATGCAGAGGGGGATGATGAACAGCCCCCTGGTTGATTAGAGGGGTCGGTGTGTGTTTTGTGGCTGTTGAGGTTCACTCAGCTCAGCAGCATGAAAACAGTCTGACCACCCCCCACCCACCCACCCCCCCATCCCCTCATCCAAACCAAAAGGTCAGGCTTCTCGCTTTGGTGAGTCCATTAGTCCACGTTCAGTTTCCTAACTTTAATGCTGAACAACTAGCCATTCTAGAAAAGCACATTTTTTTGTATTTGTGCGCATACTGCACGGGGGATCTTTGATGTGCATCTATTTGAAGTCCAGTGATTTGTCCAGAATCACTAAATCGCATTGTGTAGTGTAATAATAGCATAAAGCGCTTCTGCAATATGTCAGCCCTGACATTACATTGTAACTGTGCTGTAAATTTTACAGCATCTGCTTCAAAGGATTATAAAGATCCCAGGATTAAAAGACTTACGATGCTGCAGCTAGCAGTTATTAGGGCTGTTGGCTGCTGCCAGAAAAAAACAGAGGAGGACAAGAGAAAGACCTCAAGACCAGAGGAAAGAATTAGTCTCCAGTGGGCCGCTGAATATTGTGTCAGGCTACTCGCAGTATATCATAAAAAACATGACCGCCCGCCATTTTACTTCAAAGGCTGCCTTGGCCGAGAGCTTTAATTGTTAATCTGTTTTTGCGGGGAAATGGATTTTCCTCAGATTAATTTTACTATAATATTTGCTCTTTTTAAACTTCTGAGAGGAAGCACAAAGACGAGGGAACAAAGGAGAACTTGGAAGTGGAAAACAAGCAACTTTAACAGAACAAATCTTCTCCAGTGCCATGCTTGCTCTTTCTCCCTGCTCGCTGAGTGTGTATTGTTTTATTTGTTTATTTACCTTCTTGTTTCGCCTTCAGTTCATTAGTTTCTTGGTCCACAGAGCCCAATTTTTCTCCCTTTCGCTCAGACCTCGTGTAAAATCTTCTGTGTGGAAGACGAGCTGTGTTTTCTTTGTTTCGCGCGGCTTTTATTTCTGCATGGACGGCCTCTTGTGTTTGGGTGACATTAGCGCGCCGTTGTGTGCGGCTACTTGACGTGGAAGATGCAAATCAGCACCGCAGACTCTTAACAACCCCATGTGGTCCTGTGTACGCCGTATATCACCGTGTGCTCATGCTCACATTCGGATGTGGAAGTGGGGGGAGGGATGGTGGAGGAGAACAGGTGGATGTAGTCTCTGCAGTCCCTAACTCATCATGGTTTGTCATTAAACATGCAGCTGCTTACACACACACACACACACACACACACACATCAAACTCTTGTGCCTTATTGTCAGACCGAAATTCCTGTGTAATTAACCTACAGGATATCTGCGCCACCCGTCTCTGTTTGTCCCTCTCCCCCCACCTCTCTCCGATGTGATGTATTTTACCTACAACTTTCTTTCATTACCATGCACTCGTTGAGTTTTCTCCTGACACCGAGCCGCAATCAATAGCGTGTTAATTACCTTGTAGATGGACTCTGATACCCGTCACTGCACACACACACACGAGCAGGGCCAGTCGACCGTGAACGGGCGACGTCTTCCAGTGTATTGTATATGAAAGCAGACTGCTGAATACACAGACAAAAGACTAGAGGTATTATCTAAGGCTGCAGGTAATGATTAATTAATGCCAGTTATTTTTTTTTTTAAAGTAATCTTTAAATCGCCGTTAATCTTAATTGACAGTTCAAATTGATGTTTGAAATTCAGATGAGTATTGACAAGATCTCGCTTGACAATTACATAAACCTGCATTTCACTTCCCTTTTACGTTTGAGAGGCTGTAATTATAGTCAACGTTGGGTATTTTCAGCGACGCTAATGGCATCGGTCAGGATTACACAGCTACAGTCTGAAAAGGCCCATAGGAAGGATGTTAGGGATGCAGACCTGGGCGGTGATGATATCTCATACTGAACGCTGCAGATTTATCCAAATGATTCGCTGTGTCTAGAATAACTAAAGGGTGCGAGTGCTGGTCGTAATGTAGCTTCATGCCCGGTGGACTAATGTTTATGAGTGAATGTGCACTGTCAAAGGTGGCTGTGTCTTTTTGGATTGGCAGGTTCAGTATAAACCTGACCTTCATTAGCCTATGCAAATTCAAGGAGCCTGTTTTCTAGCTCGGCAGCTGGTTTTCTTCTCACTCACTCGCACATGAATGCATGAGTCTTTAACTTCCTTTTGGCCTCATTATCTGAGAGTAGAAACACAAATATCGCCAGACTTTCGTAGATGTGTACTTTAGTTTTCTCTGCAGTAGGGTTGTGCAATAGTCACGTGTGATGCCAAGTAAGTAAGTAAGGCAAATTAACTCAAACCCGTCATGCTACAGCTTTCTTTTTTGCCTCATGCAAAAAAAAAAAAAAGGCTAGTTTTCATTAATAATCAACAAGAGAAGTCTGTCTAATACAAAATGATTTACTTCAGTATAGGGGTTTGTTTGATCTATTTAGGAGATTTTGTGAACATGCAGGGATCTGCCCAGAAACACAGAGAGAAACACTGAAAAAGATTTGAGTGCAAAACCAAAGAAGGTATTGTCAATTTTATGGAAATATTTCTGTTACAGAAAGGATGATGTTAACCAAAAACAGGTACCACATGAGGCAAGCCAACTAATTTGTTTGACCATTTCAATTAGAACTGTGTCTTACATGTGCAGAGCTTATGAACTATTCCAGATGCCTTTGGAAGTGTTATAACATATGAAAAAAGATTCCAAGCAGCTTTTGAAAAAGTTTTAATTTTCAGTGTGAATGCGCTGCCCTACAAAATCACCCCAATCATTCTAGAAGGATTAGTTCTTTCCAAACACTTATTTTATCGGGCTAATAAATAAATAAATAAATAAATAAATAAATAAATATCCTGTTTTTAATATCACACGATATATCCCAGAAAAACAAAATCTTGCGATGTAAGTTGTCTCCAGTCTTGTACAGCTCAACTTTGAAGTATAGCAAATATTAAGTGACGGCCCATTGGAAGACAGCTTTGCTTTTTTTTGTTTTTCTGCTTCAAGCACTTAAGTTTTCTTGTCCAGTTTTCTGCCCTCTTGCTTCTTTCTGCCAGTTATCAGTTGTGCAGATCATTGTTCATTGCCCAGCAACCCAGGAGACAGAGGAGAGAAAACAAAGAGAAGAATCGTACTTGGTGTAAGAAAAAAATATAACTAGAAACTAAAAAACAGGAAGCACAGAGTGTTGGGCAGAAAGATAACAGAAGATTTGCAGATTGCAGAGTGACAGTGACATGGAGCCCTTTGTTTAGAAAGTAATAAAGAAGAGTGCAAGGAAAGAAACCAAATGACTGGCAGCCAAATGAGTTGACTTTAGCGTGGCACGTCCTCAAAGACTGACTGGGATCGAGTCACAGAGGACACTCGGGGGCTTTATGAGCTTAATTAATATGACATTAATTTATAAAATGATCCCTGAACTCCATAAGTGACAGGAGGACGTCAGTGAAGAAAGTGAGGTGTGTGTGTCTGAGTGTGTGTCTGAGTGTGTGTGTGTGTCTGAATGTTAAAGGGAGAGGCAGGCGTTTTATTAGCTTCATTTAAGGACACTTAATATGCAGTGATATGTAAGTGGAATTGTCACTTGTTATTGAGGACACTGACCTATATTGGCAGCCGCCTCCAGCAAAAAGCCCACCAAGTGTTCAGTTCTCTGATCTTATTATCTCAGTCTGCATCACGCTAAAAGTATGAAAGCTATAAAAGATGAAGACGATAATGCCAGCCATAGCATACAATGTCAGAACTTTCCAGCGGTCATCAGTTCTCGGTTGAGGGATGAGAGATGGAAGTGATCTTCTGTGGCTGACCAGTAATCGGCACACTTTCAGGGGTTGCCATTTACTGACGGTCAGTGAAGCTGTTTTCTGTAATACTTGCTAAGTATATGGGTCAATCCATCTCAAATCATCACATTTTTTTTGAAGAATTTCTGCTCATCCATCTCTGATTTGCCTGAATTTTTTATAGCATAAATATGAATGTTTATAAGGATGTTTGTGAAATTTGGATATATCAAATACTGTCCAAGATGTTGTTTTTAAAAAGCCAGTCAGCCCACTTTCAGCATGTTTTTTTTTGTGCGTTGCAGCTTGCGGCTATGTTTGAACAACAAATATCTCAGGAACTATTAAAAATAAAAGTCTGAAATTTCTCCTCATTATTTCTCACCGTGCCATTGATTCCCAATCTGGTAAGCTGAAATATGAAAAAGTCATTGAAGCCATCATGAAAAGTCCCATCTTAGAGCACACGTTAGTATATAGTGAGTTAGTTGTTTTTCTTTCCTGATCTTTGTTTAGTTGTCTGTCTGATTGATTCCAAACTATATATATTGCCTTTTTTTTTGTAGTATTTGTTTGGTCGCTGATTTGGTTGTTATTTTCTTTTCTTTTTTGTTTTTTATTTGGTTGGTCTGGTATGTGTACCACACCACCAATATTGTTGTTTGCTCGTGGGGGTTTTTTTTTGTTTGTTGTTAGTATTGCTGCATTATGATATTGTTGCTTCTTCAGTATTGTTGTGATGATGAGTAATATTGGTGATTTTTTGCTTTTTTTTTTTCTGTGTTGTTGTTCTTCCACCGCCTTCTTTTTTTTTGTTGTGCGAAATGTTGTGTTATATAATACATCTTGTTGGGTAGTTGTTGTTGTAATTTTTTATTTTTTTGCTGCTATTTTTTTTATTATTATTTTTTTCTTTTTTAAAAAAAAAGTTTCAAGCAAACCAGAAATGGTCAAGCAAGAAAGCCTCTTTTGATTTGACATGGAACAACCCACTGTTGAACATTTTGATCTCTTGAAATGTGATGATTCCATCGTTTGCCAAATTACTTTTGTGGAAATGCTCTCATGATGGTGAATTGAGTAATATATCTCTGAGTCTATAGATTCATCCGAAACCAAAACACTGCTCAGCATTTTCTAATTCTATGAGACCTAATTTTACAGCTCAGTAAAGCTACCATACAGGTAATTGTTTTTACCTTCTGTCTCAGTGACAAAAAAAAATCAACAGTAGAATTACCCTGTTCACATCACAGTGTAATCTACCAGCAAACTGCCCAGATGTGTCTTATACATGTAAGTGCACTGCAGCAAACATTCAGCCAGGTTTGGGTGTCCAGCTTCATGTTTTCATGCTATCAACTCTTACAGTGTTCTCCGCCTCCTTAATGAACAAAACAAAATTGAGAATATATTTAGGAAAAATTGTGTCCCTCCATCCACTAGACTTCCACACATCTAAAAGAAAAATCAATAATGTGCCACGCAAAAGCTCATTTCTCGTGGTCTAATACTTTAGACACTATTACTTTAATTTTTGGCTTGCTGTATGCACACAAACACTTCACTTAGGCCTCCACCGCTGACATTTTGGCTCTACTATGTTTGACTCAACTGCCAGACTGCAACCGAAATCAGACTCCCTCACGAAAATTAAACAAACGTGCACTCACGCATAAATATTAACTCATACGAGCGCGCACTTAGCCCACACTTTTGCAGGGGAAACTCGCATGGACACGGGGAGACACAATGCAATTGAAAAACAGGGTGTGCCCCCTGCTGTTAACACCATCTTGTGTTTGACACTGGCTTTATACATATGCTAATTCACCTCCATTTCACCGCCACTGTAATAGATGGGGTGAGACCAGCAATTAGACACTAGAGAGAAAAAATCCAGTGAGGGAGAGAAGCAGAAAGAAGACACATATCTTATCTGGCCCACACAGATACAGAACCATTCCCTTTTTTCTTTTTTTTCTTTTTTTTACTACACAAGACACCTGCGCTTCATTCATAAATAAAACATTTAATCTACATCTGGATGAACTTCAGTAAAGGCCTAATACATTGTGCAAATGAAAAAATGGAACAAAACCCAAATGATAGAGATGAAAGACCATCAAAGCACGTTATCTTTGTTCCATTTATAATTACATAGGCCAGGCTAAGTTATAGGTTGAATGAATGTTACATAAATAGCCGTCATCACACACAGTCATTACCCCCTTGGGTTCTGTGTTTGTGACCACAGTGTGCGACGAGGGCAGCGTGCCCGGCGCTGTTTTAATTGGCATGGCGGAGTGCCAAATGATGGATGGATGGCTGGGTGGAGAGACGCACCGTGTCTGTTTCTGAGTCGATGACAGCCATCTGCCTGTTCCACAGGCTATTCTCAGTGCTGTCTGTTTGCCCACACGTGTGTCCTCGTGTAGTCACTTGTGTGCTCGCTCTGCTGGTTGTCGCTGGTTGCTGGTGTGTTTGTGCGTACGAGCAACTGCTTTATGTTCGCTACACAACCCGTGGCAACTCTGATTACAGCAAAGGACGGCAGAACTGTGAACATAACAACAGCTTTTTGTGTTCATATCAAGCCGTTATGGAGAAATCTTGTGCTTCTGGCCACTTGATGGAGTCAAGTGTTTTCTCTCCATAGTTTGGTTTTTTTTGGTCCCAAACAAACCCTTGAAGGAAACATCTGGCTCTTTAGTGACTAAGCGCTCCTCTGTGTTCATCAGCTAACTTTATCTGCCTTTTGTAAAGGGCAGGTAAAATGGGTTTTTAGAGGTTGTTTGCCCAAAACAGTCAGTCGTTTTCACAGAAAAAGGTGCTATATGAGCCGTGAGAGCGAACCACAGTACAGTTCCAGTCTTTAAGACCAAAACAGTGACTGACTGATGCTATAAAGCCCCGTAGAGTGGAGGGGAACTACAAAATCAGCTGACAATTGTCTCATGATTCATCACCAAAAGTGACCCTTTTCAGAGATGACACACTTGATCTGTTATTGGTATAAAAAGGATGCAACAGTCTAAACTTGCTCCAAAAAAAAGTCACAAAGAGGTAGCAGGAACCTGTAAATGGTTTCCATTTTTTGTGATAAATGTCTTAAAATGTTGATTTATTAAGCTTGTTGGCAGGTATTTTGTGCCTATTACTCAACATATCATTTCAGCTCGAGCGAGTTTTTGCACAGTGTTGCATCATCCGTCCACCAGAGCATCTACTCATTTTCCTCTGGTGTTATCTTTTGGTCCATCAGAGGAAACACACAGCTGTTTAAGTGCACACCACCGGCTCTGCGGAGTCTAACCTTCTCTTGTTTGCTTGTGTTTTTACAGCTCCTGGGCTTCGTGTACGCCTGTTATGTTGTCAGCGCCATCACCGAAGAGGAGGACAGCTGTGAGTAACTTAACACACTCACGTGCACACACACACACACACACACACACACACACGCTCATTCTTGAAAAGCAGCCTTGCAACAATGAGTGAATCACACCCGGACCCGCTCACACAGAGGAGATGGAAAACGCCTGAGTTGAGGGGAATAAAGCTGCATCTTTCTTCATTTCCCTGGTCTCCCATCCCACCCCACAACTCTCACTGCTCCAGCTCTCCCCTCCTGACTCCCTCCTCGTTCCTCCCCCACACCAGCTGGGCCCTCTCACTCTTTATCCCTCCAGAAACCAAAGAAGTCATGTGTTCCCTCTCCACACCTCCTTCAGCCCATTCTTTTCCTCTCCTCTCTCCTCCTTGCGTTCTGTGAGGTCCTTGCTGTTGGTTTCAACCTGTCATTTGCTTCCTTTTGATGCACTCTGGCTTCTGCTTTTCTCACTTTCTCCTTTTCGTTGTTTGCTTCCTTCCGCTTTTTTTTGGCTTGTTTGGGTTGTTTTTTTTTTTTTTTGTTTTTTTTTTTTTGCCTGCCTGACTTCTCCTCTTCGCATGGTTTGGCTTTCGGAGCTACTCAAATGTGTAGAACCTTCCTCTGAAGTTTTTTACATCTGTGAGGGTTCTAACTCTTTTCCTGTCATGCCTAAACAGGCAGGGAGTGGGGAAAAGGGTGTGGGAAAAGACACCAGGGGGGGACCAAGGAATGAGTCACAAGAGAAGATGGAGAAACCAGAGATGGACATTTGTGATAAATGGCCCAGCTGCTCTGACCTCATAGACAGCAGGTCAGAGGTCCTGCTGGAGGTTAGCCAATCGGAGGTCAGGAAACATTTGATCTGCGGATCAGCGAGAGTCATAAATATCTGATTAGCACTGCTGTAACTGTCTAGGACGCACAGCTATGTCCTCGTGCATGAGAATTTCCCCCCAAATATTCTAGGCCGCGGCTCGAAACAAAGTCAGTCAGATCAGTAATGACTGGAGTTATGCACCTTCTCTGAGAGGATTATCTGCGACTGTATGGAGTTACTCAGGTGTACGCATTCCTGCACACATGCTTGCTAGAATGCTAATTATCAAGTATCTGGAGCTCGGTTGTATTCGTGTCTGTTTTCTAGACACCTGAGCTTTAATTTGATTTGAAAACAGAGCAATGAACAAAGCACTACATGCCCCAATTGCATTTTAAAGAGCAGACTCTTGTAATTTGGGGGAGCTGTGATGTGGTTTCTGTGTGTGTTCCTGAAGACCAGTATTACAGAAGCAGTTCTTAGGTGGTCACATACCAGAGACTCACTGGCTGTGAGTGGTTAGCACCACCACCCTACTGCCCCCCCTCCCCCCTCAACCCAGCGCAGGGCAGTACCACTTAATCACCAGTCACCCCTAAGGAATCCCTGGAAAGCAATACCATTTTAGCCAAAATACTTTTCCTCCCTGAACAACTTTTTTGCTTTTGTTTTTGGTGAGCCAGCGAGCTCCATTCATTCCCCGCGTTGGTACAGATTGTGTTTAAAATCACATCAGAATCAGATAAAAAAAGAGAATAACAACAACAACAAAAAGGTTGGTTTAGAAAAGCTGGAGGTGAAAACAGAACATGGTGTGAGTTTATTGTTGGTTTTAATTATCTGGTAGTTCTTCTCTGATCCAAGCTGCGCCAAACGCTGCTACATCACTTCCGAGTGCTTGCTCTTTGTTATTGTAATCAGCCCTTTTGCCAGCACACACACACATTTGTTCATGCAGACACAGGTGCGCAGACACACACACACACTTACGCCAACACAAAAAAACAGCTCAGGCACTTTTCTGCTCTCATTTTCTCCTTCCATTTGATGTGTAGATTAAAGCAACTCTCGGCGCTGCTGAGCTCCCCGGCTGCCTCAGCATCTCTCCTCCTACTCAGAACTTTACCTTCTCCACACTCTCTCCGCCGTCGTTTGCTTTATTTCACTTCCCAGTTTTCTTTTTTCTTTTTTTTTTTTAATCACAAGTAGACGAAGAATCGTGTGTCAGAAATTCAATTTTAGTGTGTTTAAGAATTCCTCGCTCTCCATCTGGATCTCTTTATCCCCCCCCCCTCTCTCTTATCTCTGGCTTTCGAGCTTTAATGAGGTGTGCTTGTAAAAAGTTAGAGGTCTCTGGTCACTCGTTGTTTCAGCCTCATTAAGCGCGTTGCTGGTCAATAACTGCCACAGCTGATTGCTCCTCGGTAAGAGAGGAAAGGTAGGAAGAATCCTCAGGAGAGAGGAGGAGGAGAGGGGAAAGATGATGAGGAGGGGGTGAGCGCAGGGAGGTGTTTATCAGGTACGAGTCGAGAAGGGAAAAAAGGAAAAAAAAGGAGACGAGCCAATATGCAGGAACAAACAACGCAAGACAACATGAGCTTTTCACGAATAAGGAGATGAGACAGGAATTCCTCTCACGTGGAGCACTTTCTCTCACTCTCCAGGGAGAAGACCGAGTTAGATTTGAGTGCTCAGGCTTGCGTAAAGAATAGCGCAGTGAAACACACACAGACACACACACACACACACACTCGCAAAAATCCAAGAAGACACAATGGGCAGAATAACAAGCATCATATACCATCAGCTCAGGGTATGACATGGCTTTCAGGCTTTATTACTGATACAGTGTGTGCGTCTGTGTGTATCTATGAGTGTCTGTGTGTGTGTGTGTGTGTGTGTGTGTGAATGATCTCCCTTTTTGATGCCACTCTCCTCCTCTGTCACTTTTGTGAACGCATGTATCCGTGTACGCGCACTCATTCCAATCCACTGTATGTGCTGCGTTTGTGTGTTTAGCTGACTGTATGTGACTGACTGACTGTTTGTAGGTATTTGTGTGCATGAATTTGTTACACACGGTTATCTGTGGTGAGCAGACACACCGGCAGAGTGAGTGGTGGGGAAAATCCTCTTTGTAAAGTAGGTCATGGAGTTAGCCGCCTAGCACTGGGATAAGCGCGCTTTAGCTTGTCTGCTAATTATGCTGCCGCCCCCTGTGCTGAGTCACATCCGCAGAAAATCCTCCACAGCAGACGGAGCATCTGGAGGGATGGATGGATGCACGGATGTGCAGGTGGCAATATGTCTGCAGGCTGTAAAAAGTGTGAAGAGGTCAAAACAGAGTCTCAACCTTTTAGTTCGGAGCTCTGCAGAGGTTTCAGGTGCTCCAAATATCCTCCATGACGCATCCAGGAAGATGTCTTATCAGATTCATTTGTTTATTTTGCGAGCCAGGAATTGACAGATTTAGACATTTTTGACACAACAATAATCTTTTCAATAGAATTACTCGAACCCCTTACATTTTTTTGTATGCATGCACAAAGTGTCAGGTGCAGGTAAGAGCAGCCATCCATAGCGACTTAAAGCAGTCCTCAGGTCGGCTTCCAGCTGGTTTTCTTCATCTCCAGGAGTGTGTGTGACAATATAGACTGCATTCACTTACATATCTGTGTATTATATATGTGTTTAACCTGTAAACCTAAACGTGTCATTGTAGTTCAATCGGAGCCTTTCCTGATCAACTTTATTATGTATTCTCAACCCATATTCTAATACAAAATATAACTCCATGGAGCTCACATTTGCTATTCTCATCATGACTGATAAACGGCTATGCAACTATGGCGGAGTTATGCAAAGTCTTTTCGCACTGGGTTTATAAATTTGATCCATTTTGTCTCATGCAGAATTATTATGATGTTGTTTTTTTTAGTAGATTATTCTGTCTTGTTTTTTAGAGGTTGATTTACATCAGAAACACAAGTTAGAAGCAAATCACAGCCACCGGCATGTTTTTAAATAAATAATCTGTATCGTTACAACTTTATTATCCACAAAATGACTATATGCGACTGTTTTTGCAGCATTATTATGATTATTGTATAAGTGACAGTGAGCCAGCTAGCACAATACCAGGACCCTGAAACAGACAGATGGAATTCAGCCATCATTCATTTTATTCAGGGCTGAAATAACAGATTGATCCCAAAACGAATAATTCTGCCAATTTATATTTTTAATTTAATTAACAAAGCTGATGAAAAGTCATAGAATGCCCGTTCCAGTTTTCAGCATAAAAGTCTTGTTTTGCCCAACCACCAGTTCCAAACCCAAAGGTATTCAGTTTATATTATTACTAAACAGAGAAAAAGCAGCAAAACCACTCCTACTGCTTTCCTACCGAGGCCGTCTGAGGACTGATTTGGAGCCTCAAACTAGTTCTTTGCCAAAGAACTGGCTCTCGGCTCAAGAGCGGCACCAACACTTTGCTGGTTTAGAATCAAGAACCAAGCAGCTAGTCGAGGGTTGACCAACAACACCAAGTAAAACGTGGTGGTAGTTACAGAAAAAATAACAAAAAAGAAAAAATGTGTGCCCCCCTCCAAAAAAAATCAAAAATAAAAATAAAAATTTGACCGAAAAGAAAAACCAGAGCTTTAGCATGGGTATGAAATCAACTCAGCTTTGTGTGGAAAGCTGGTGAAGTCATTATTCGTGTCATTTTCCTGCCATTTGATGTTTGATTTTGCCAGCTGGCATTTTTAGACGCTGTTGCAAATGCCAGCTCATGGAGTGGCGTTCACAAACACCGACTGCCATTCGCAGCGGCATTTATTAACACCTACTGCAGATATTAAAATACTGAGCAGCTTTCCAGCAGCGGTTTGTGGGAGAGACAAACTGTCTATTTGAACTTTGGTTCTCAACATAAGTTCAGACTAAACTAGTTGCAAAAAAAAAAGGTGTTCAATGAGACGTATACATTGATGTAATGACGTGGCTCTACGGTGGCCTCTCGCCTGTGGAAAAGCAAACTGCTTCTCATGTTGAATCAACTCCGAACCAGCTCTGGCACTGGCCCAGAACCGGCGCATGGTTCATTTTGGTGAAAGTGTAGTGACAATGGAAGAGCTGAAGCCAGAGAAAGGTTGCTGAAGAAGTGACATGTTAATTAAAAAGTCTAACATTGTACCAAAAGTGAGCATAGCAACGTAAAAAAAAACAAAAAAACATACTGCATCAGCAAGGTCTGAAATTTTACAGTAGTTAGATCCTTCCAGATGCGCTATCCAAGCTTTTCTGCAGAAGCACAAAACCAATGGCGGTGGTCAGCCAAGGATGCCGTGAAGCAAAACAAAAGATGGCAGCAGATGGTGTGGACAGATTTTAAATGTTTGACTGGAGGATACAACAAGTATGTGTGCTGGCAACAGTGAAACATGCTGGAAGTTCCTATCAGGTCCAGGGATGGATTTCTGCCAATGAAGTTGGGAATGAAGTCAGAATGAGCAGTTTTCTCATTGCTGACATATTCTTGTGTCATATTCTGATCCAGTATGACGAAGGAGGCGTCTGATTGCTGCCAGATTCATTTTGCAGGGTTTGGTCAGAGATATAGCTGCAGTCACAAGAAGGACAAGGGGTCCGCAGCAATAGAAATTGTTTATTGCATTAATTTTAAAAGCATGATTAAACATACACAGATTGCAAACATTTTTTACAGCTATTTTTCATTTATTATGTGACTGCAGTTACATGGATAATGGACTCAATCATACACAAATTACTATGACTCAAAGAAGGTGGCTCTGGATATTAGCGTAGCTTAGCAGCATCATCACCGAACTAAGTTTCCAGTGACTGTCTTGTTCCGTCTTTGCCTTCTCATCCTTGCATGGATAATTAACTTTAAATACACTCTCAATCAAACGTGCCCAAAGTTTTCATATGCAAAGTAACAAAGCATAAAACGGCTAAACCGCTCTTTAAAGTAAATGAGTGGCCTGTATAGCGATGATGGCTGTGTAATGGTGTGTGAGAGCAGATATGCAGAGAGCCAACTCTAAGTGTGTGTGAGAGAGAGAGAGGATGAGAGAGAGCAAAACCACAACTGTGTCTTGTAACTCACCTCTTCCAGCGTTAATACAGACTCTGAATCTGTCTACCCTTTGTCTCGCTCACTGTCTCTGTCTCTGCCTTTGTTTTCCTTGATCTTCCCCACGCTGAACTCTTTTATTCTCACCAGCTCCATTTTTTTTTTTTCTTTTTTACCTCCCGGTCTTTTTCCCTTTTATATTGGTGCCTGCATTTAATTCCAGTGTCGGCTCACCAACACTTCACACAGACACACATGGTGAGAGTTGCTGCAGTATACTGACTGTCAGTGTCTCTCCCGGTCCTCTGATTTCAACCAGTTTCCACTTGAACTGAAACGTAATCGCCTTATATTACTCGCTGCTTGTTTAGGGGCACCGCATAGATGCCTTAACTATTGACCTACATACCTTTCATTTCTTGCATGTGTCTACACACGGGAAAATCAGCTTGCTCGCTCTGCCTGGAAGAAACCGATCTCGCGTCTTTCAGCATTTAGAGGATCACACACATCAGTCAACACTCTGTTTCCAGTGCTACTATATGTAGCTGTATTTTGTGTTTAAAAGTTTTCAGTTTGAATAGTTTCAGATCATTAAAAAAAAAAAGTTTGCCACCCTGAATGTCAGAACAGTAGAAAAGTGCTTCAATCATCTGTTCAGAATGAAAAAGCCACTTGAGCTTGTAGCTTTTCCGCCGTTTCATCACAGCAGCTTTTCACATTGGTTTTCTAAGTGTTGCATCGACACAGATCTCTTCAGTCTGAAACATTACAATGAGACATTTAATGTTACTGGATATTTCTCTATTTGCACAAAAAAACACTGCCTCGTGCTTATTTTCACAGATTTCTCAAGCTTCGAGGCTCGGTGAGCTCAGGTCAGGGTCAAACCAATGCATGTAGTTGTTAATCGGAAAGGTCTAACAAGGGACAAGCAATTAACTGGCTGGTGTACTGTATAGTAAGTAGGAAGGATGGAGATCAGAGTTACAAATGGACCACTTAATAAGGTGCTAACTAATGTTTTGACACGCTGTATGTCTTTATTAGAGTAAGAACCTGGGTACATGATGCGTGACAGGAATTTGCCTCTACATTTCCCAATGACTTGAAAGCGAGAAAGCTGACCCCGTTTGTTGCGCCAGATGAGAAGCGAAGGGATCACCAAAGCCGTCGGGGTTCCTCCTCTTGAGACCTCGAATATCTGTGTCAAATTTCACGACAATCTATCAAAAAAGTTGACATGATACTTCACTCTGAACCACGGTGTTGGATTGATGGATGGATTGGCCCCACCGACATTGCCCTCAGTGTGCCTAAAAACGGCAGCCATCATTATCATCTAACTGTATTCCTCGGCACAGTTTGTCATGGCGGGGGATGGATTCCCACCTGCTTATAATGAGAAAATCATTGATACAGAAAAGAACAGAGGAGAGGTCTTTCTGTGTGTGTGTGTGTGTTTGTGTGTGTGTGTGTGTGTGTGGGTGGCATGTATCTGGTGTGCAGATGAAACTGTGATTCCCAGGAAACCAGGGCAGGGTCAGAGGAAAGGGACAGCACAGCTCAAACCTCCCCGCGGCTCTCTCTGCGCTCCTCATCCTGCCTACCTATCAGTATTCACCAGACCACCCCTGCCTCCTCTTATCAGGATTGAACTGATTTGGCCTTACAGTAGTTTCCACGGCTGGCTTATGTGTGTGTTTTTTTCCCTCCCCTACAGCTGTTGGTTCCCAAAAAGTAACGGATCTGCCCATTTTCTGTTATTCTTTTGAACTTCTATTTGTTTGGTTCCTTTTTTTTTTTTTTCCATTTCACTTTCTCCTCTTCCTCCCCTCCTGGTGTTTACAGGAGACTCGCTGCTCCTGGACACACTGGCCACTTTCACATGCACTCCTTGGACTTAATCTCCCCCCAACGTCAGTCAGACTGACAAGCGTGACTCGCCCTGTCCTCCTCCCCCCTCTCTCTCTCTCTCTCCCACTCTGTGTCCCCTCAAAAAGCCGCCAGTCTTTTCCTCCATCCCCCCCCCCAAAAAAAAATCTCTCTTTTCCATCTGAAAAAAATACACAGCACTTTGGCACCGGCTTGTCCTTCCCTTTCTCGCATGACATAACACCCGTTCGCTCGTCTGCACCTCGCCTAGAGTCTGAACTCTTAAGTGAGAAAATAAACAGAAAGGGTTGAGCGTTCATTTGGTGACTGAAGGTCACCTCTGTTTCTGAGCGATAAAAAGGCTTAGCCTATTTTGACAGCTGGCAAGCTTTCACCTGTTCCCGAGCTTTCCCTTTGGCTCGAGGCAGATGCACAGATGAAAAAAAGTTTAAGCGGGGTTGTTTTTTTTTTTTTTTCATCTCCTTTTGTGGACTTTGTCAAAGTTAAAACTAAAAAAGACTTAAAGCAAGTACTGTTCCTGGCAAGCTGCCTACCTTTCAGCATCCCTGCATCACATCTGGTCCCACTGTGTCTTTTGTTTCCATTTCATTTCTCATTCAGGTTGTGTCTTATCTCTTTTAATCATCTTTTTTTTTATTTACCTCAGTGTCTTATTGAGTTGTTGTCTGTCTTTTGATTTACTCCATAATTCATGTGTTTAATCCTTTTGTTTTCAGTTGATTTTATTGGTGGATTTGACCCATTCCCACTCTACCATGTAAATGAGAAACCATCTCATTTCCTCTTAAAGCCCATGTACCTGTAAGTATGAGTGTAATCTCATTCCATTATATATGTATTCATCCCTTAATGTGTTCAAAGTGTGATCATGACAGCTGATTTATGTTGACAGTTACTCTTTTTGCAGCATTTTGTGGTCACATAAAGTTTGTGTTGTATCCATTTGGTAATTGTTTTGTCTTTTAGGTTACACTCTTCAATTTCCTGAAACTATTCAGTTTAAATTAATCTCAAGTTAAGACCTATTTATGTGTTCATCCTTGAGATTTTTTGTGTTGTTTTTTTTTTATGTTATTTGTTCAGGGTAAGGCTCAAGTGATTGCAACACAGCACTGACTAGCCGATACCACGCAGGGGGTTGCTCGCTCGCTATCTGGAGCGTTGAGTCATGTCTGGGGAGTAGACTACTGTCTGAAAACATGCTACATCCTGTCAGATTGCTTTGGGGGAATATAAAGGTTTTTCATGGCACTGTTGCGGCTTTGTGTGTCTTGTGTATATATATATATATATATACATACACAGCCATCATATATATATATGCGGTTGTGTGTGTGCGTCCACACTAGCCCGCAGGCAGTTACTGGTAAAGGCACATTGAGAAAAACATACAAAATTCTGTCTAAAATTGGATTAATCAATTAAGTTGTGCAGAGAACTTAATAACAATAAGCCTGGGAAGTCATGTAATAATTCTCTGCCAACATGAAATGAATATTTTATTAGCTTCTTGACAGTTTAATCAGCTCCGTCTCTAATGGGAGGGAGGAAGTTTTCGTCTCCCCAACCTACTGGGAGTTATATCCTGAATAAATTCATCCAGGGGAAATGTGTGTGTGTGTGTCTATATATACATGAGTTGCCCAACAACTGCTAACCCTCTGCCCTTTTTTTTCTTTCCGTGTTTTTGTCCTCTCCAGGTCTACGTAAATAGGAGAGCGTTCAGCAGGGAGGTGACACAGCGATTTCTCAAAGAGACGAAATGGGTGTTTTGACACAAACATCCCAGTGCACTTCGGCACACCAGACGTTCCTCCCCCTTCTTGATTTCAGTACTTTAAACATGTCATTTACTCGTGCGCTGCCCCGAAAAAGCCAACATTTCTCAGTTAGGGTCCTTTGTGACGGGTTCAGGGAACGAGGGATTTACAGTGTAACAAAGCGTGTATTTAGAGGTGTTTGTGTATCAATCATTTTCGTTGTGTTGAGCGCTCTGCTGAGATCCCCGTCGCTGCTCCACTCCCCGAGACCGTGACTGTATAGAACATGTACAGCTAATAAATACGTTGTGTATGTAATCAGGGACTGCCCAGCATTCCCAGTCTGTGGTGCTGTGTCTTAGAGGACTCAGTGATTTAGCATATTACTGCTGGTTTGGCTCAGATCTTGGCCGAAGGGCTGAATTACAGTGGGAGCCTGTGGAATGAGCCATTGTGTGCTGCCTGTTTACTTTAGGCCAGGATCTGCGTGCATAAATACAGACGCAAAGCAGGAAGAGGCAGGGGAGTAGAGAAGTAGAGTGCGGGGAGGGAACAAAAGCCCCAAACCTACAGGGGCATCTTGTCAAAAATAGAAAATGTAAATAATGAAACTAAGGGGGGGAGATTTTTTTTTTTTTTTTATGATGCAGAGTTTTGCAGTGTGAACTATCAAGAATGCAAAAGAGCGTTAGCCTGTAAGAGACGTTCAAACGCAAAGAAATGGCATGCGAGTCTTACTTTTATTTCTGGAGTCTTATTGTTGTGACTATTTTCACCAACAGCAAAGTCAGTATTTCTGAAGTGTCAGGTGTTAGATGATACGCTGAAAAGATTTTATTTTCAGATCTCCTCTTCCAACTCCTGACAGATGTGGCATAGGTGATCATTACACACGCTCAAGCAAAGGTTACACGGCGTATTTTTAACTTGAAGACAAACAATAGGAATTGTTTTACTGTTCGTGTTGCGCACAACAGTGTTGAGTCATTTGGGTTTTTGGTCTTCAGCGTAGAAGCAGCTTCACCTGAATAGATCAGAGCGTTGTCTCCTGTCAGCTCAACAGTTTAAATTCTCAATGGTGATAGTCTCGGTTGTGATCGTTTTCTAGCATGTTTTTCTTTTTAAACAGGGTTTGTATTGTAATTATGTGTATAGCATACTGAGTAATAACAAAATAGCAAAACTGGTGTCTTTAACTGGCCACAAATGAGCTGGTTGAACTGTAACTGAGAGCTTTTTTTTATGGAGTTGTGTCATTCTTGGATTTGTTGTATTCTGACCCAGCAACATGATGACTTCTCTGAGTGTAGAAACATGGGTCATATCTCCTATACTGATTTGCAGCACTTTTTTTTTTCTCGAACTGGGATATTGTCTCTAACACCTCCTGTTGTCTTACTGCCTGTGTGAATCACTGCTGTCCCCTGGTGGTTAAAGTGTTCATGCACAGTTTGCAAGGCTTCTGAGTTTCTGCTTTGTGTTGGATCTTCCATAAATCTCCATATTCTGTCATATATTTGTTTGCAGATGATAGTAAATCTTAAAACGGTATGCTAGTGTGTAATTTTCATGTAGGAAAACATTGGCGGAACAGTCAGTTCTATTCTACATCATTTAGATTTAGGATTTTTTTTTTGTCTCTCACTAATTTTGAATCTAGTGTATTTTCAGTATGTCATTTGTTTGGTTGCAATATTCTGTGGTGCAAAGACTGAACCTTTTTTTTTTTTTTAAATCAGAAGAGTTGTGAACAAAGAAGTTGCTTTGGATGATTTCGGTTCTTTTTGTCTTTTGTCAGCACCCACAAATATCAAGTGACTGTCAGATTCCTCTGTGATATTAGATGTACTTCACTGCCAGATAGACCGCCTACAAACTGTTACGATTCTGAAAAAAAAAATCATCCGACTACTTCTGCTACTACTTTCAGAATGATGAGAGCGAGCCACTTTGATTTGATCCGTCAGCTCTCTGTTTGAGAGATGCAATAATTTGTATGTCCTTATTGTCTTTATAATTTAAGGTTTGCACACTCCTGGTAGGCTAACTGGTGTGTGGTTAGTAGAAACACAAAGCACCTCATATTGTAACATTATCAGTATTAGCAGCGAAATGCTAGTAAAATTGTTATGTAAAAAGTAGTCTTCCTCTCAGTGCAATACAGCCTTTTCCTAAGCCCGAGTGACTGGTATTAGGTGGAAGCTGTCATGGTTGTGTATGTGCTAGTCTCCACTGAAAAAGATTCCACCTCTTTGTAGATAAGTCTTTTTCTTTTTATAGGAAGTGGAAAAGATTATTTTTCTCCTCTGTTTTGTGTCCTGTTTTGCTCTAACCCCATGTGACCCGACTGTGTAATCCTATTTATCCAGAACTGTGCTTTGTGTTCATGTAAATAGGTGTTTGTTAATAATAATAAAAAAGAATGTGCTCTTTTAACAGTCTTTTGTGTTGCTTTGTATGCATTTTTTTTTTTGTTGGTGTTTTTGCTGGGGTAAAAATAAATATATTATGATGACAGCGCACAAGTGGAACAGCTTGAAATATTTATTGTAGAAAATAATCTGTACACTCTTACAAAACAACCGGCACTCTTTCTTTTTCATCAGTACAAGGGAAATTGAGTGCAGTGGAAAACTCAAGGCCACTCATGCAACACCTGTATAGTGGTGGCTTTTCACTACAGCCTCAGGACATGAAAGCACGAACGCTGCCTCTGATGACAGCTCTGCAGATGGGGCAGTGACGCAGGCTGGCAGCACAATCACCACAAACCACCAGATGACCACAGGGGATGAAGACAATAGACACCAGCTTGTCCATGCACACTTTACACGTCCTCTCCTCCTGCAGCTGCCTCAGCAGCTCCTCTGGACTGGGGTCCTTCACTGCTGGAGAACACACGTACGCAAACTGTTTGTTGAAGCTGAGCATAGTGACTGGAGCCTGATCATTGCAGGATGGAGCAACCATACTAAGAAAAGCATTACAAGGACAAAAGTTGATTTATTGCAAAAGATTAACATGTTGAACTGACCTTTCTCTCTGATGGGTGTCTGCGTCCTCACATTTCCTGCACTGGATCCTTGCCTCACGTCTGGCTCTGAAGAATAATTTAAAAAGTCAATCATGCATATTATGAACTCGGACATCCACTGTAACGTTGACATGTGGGTTAATAGTAATTTTAACAAATGGGAACAGTAGAGGTTACATTTCCCTAAAGTATATTATAAGTATACAAGTACATTACAAGTCGTCAAAAACGTGGCTGACTGGTCTTTTAGCAGTTTTTAAATTTAAAGGGTTCCCTGTTGAAAATGGCAGGTTCTGTAGCTGTCTTTGGTGGATGAAATAAATAACTGGAAGAGCACTTCAAGAACACATTATCAACCAATGCAAAGGCCTTATCTTGCAGTTTTAAATTATTGTTAAGAAAGTGAAGAATCTGCACATGAAACCAGTGGGTTTTTCATTTCCCCATGCTCCACTCCCACACAAACTTTTGTGAAATTCGGCTTGTTAGTTTTGTTATTCAAAGACAAACAAACGGACAAATTGTGCTAGAATCATACCTCCAACTCGAGTCTTGTCTTGGAGGAGGAACAAATTAAAAAAATACTGCCTTGAAAATCTTAACTAAAAGCCAAAAAAATATAGTGAACAAATTGTTGCTTAAGGAGCCAAAGGAGAACAACTAGTTCTGTAGAAAAATGGCCCTTGACTTTTATTATATATAATTAAAATAGATTTGTCAATTTGTGAGCACAATTTTATTGCCGCTGTTTGGTCAATGTGGAGCTACATGTATCAACTTTACAGTTTGGTGCTTGTATCCTCCAGCAGGTCAGAAAATAAATGTTAGGGTTCATAAGGTGGTTAATGCAGTAGGAAAGAAGGAAAGGAGTAGAGGTACAAATCTTTATACAAATGGCACAGTGTGAAATATTGAATAATTTTACCTCCCTGAGCCTCAAAATGGGATTTAAATGAAACTATCCAACAAGTTTAAAGGAAACGTCTCTCTGGAACTGCTAGGCATTTGTAATGTGACCCCAGCAAGACACTATTTTTTGTCAAAGGGTTTGGTGAAAAAAAGGTAGAAAACCACTAATTTAGTCTTTTGCAATGTCTCATATTTGGAAAATCTTATGTAATTAGTAAGTAGTTGCTTTGGCTGTCAAATAATGACTTAATAATGGAGGAAAGACGACATTTTCACTTGAATTGTAGTGGAATAGAGGTACCAAGTGGCAAAAACGGGATTACTCAAGGAAAGCACAAATACCTCAAAATTGTACGTAAGTGTAAGTACTTGAGTAAATGTACTTCCCACCACTGGATGTTACCTCTGCTCTGCGGCCCTCTGTGTCTGTCCTCCTCCTCTGCGTGCAGCACATCAGTGACCAGGTCAGATACAGATGTGTAGTGCTGGCCCGTCAGAAGGTACTTGGTCTGGACCAGACTCTCCACCAGGCTGGCTTCAAACCCCATCTGCAGCACAGTCTGCACCACGGGAGAAAGCATGGCCGATGACGCTCCCAGACCTCCGACCATATCTGAGTGATGAGAGGAAGATAAGAGACACAGTGCAGTGACCAGTCGCTGGGTGCCATGTCAATTTTACACTTGTCCAAGCGGGACACGTTATACAAATGTACAAGACAAGCGGGGAAATGAATGAGTACTTGTGCAGCTTACCTTTGCCGGCCGATATATTACAAATTTCAAAGCACACACCTCCTCTGTATGTGCGCTGAAATGGATTATAATTGTGCTTCCTTCATTGTATGGAATAATTGCCCTCTCATAACTCCCCTGCAACCATGAGCAATCGTCAAATGGTTTCCATAGCACTCCCTAATTACCGCAATCCAAGAGCAAACATTAGCTCAGGTAATTTAACATCCATTAATTTCATTTTCGGCAGCCTTGCAAACCAAAGAAATGGAGCACCTTTCCTCCAAAGAGGATCTACTCAGTGGCTAATTTGAGATTTTCCAATAGAGCTTGTGTAAGGTATGCTTTCATCCATCAAATCAGTATTTCAACCAAAGGGGGGTACGCCCAGCTTGAGATAAGAATAATTAAATCAAATGGTTGCAGCCTTTATTTTTTCCCTTTGTGCAACCTGCTGCGCATCTCAAAATGTTTGCTCATCTTTCCCCCTTTTATGTGAACAAGCAGGAGTGCATTCTGACACTTTGATTCTTTGCAATGCAGGATATACAAAGATAATTGCTGGCATCAAAGCAGGAGGCCACTATATTGTAATTCATGTCTGCTTGGTAGGAGTCATATTTGTTCAGGTTCTTGGTACATAACGATCATCTTCTTCCCTTGTTTCATACGACTTACCGTTCCTGGAGCCAATATCTCTGCCTGTGGGAGTCTGTGATCCTCCCTAGAAAAATATATGACATTTTGAGTTTACAAAGAGAACTGTGACTCATTTAAGTGCAGCAATGACAAACTCTCATTCAGTAATGTGTAGTTATAATGTCTCCAATGTTAAATTGCAGATGCTATCTTAAAGGAGATAAAAGGGATAAGGCTCTCACCACTGTCTCACCCAGATGGAAATGAGCATCCTGTATGTTGCTGATATACTCCTGCCCTCTCACCTGGATTAAGAACTCACATCTGAAAAAAAAAAACACAAAAGAGGTGTTTTATAATATGCAAAAAATATCTATCTATCTATCTATCTATCTATCTATCTATCTATCTATCTATCTATCTATCTATCTATCTATCTATCTATCTATCTATCCTTTGGATTTTGTGCCACATACCTGCTCAATCAGTTTGTATTAAAATGTAGTCTATATGTTTTGTTGTATTTTCGTTACATACAACTACTGTACACATGGTTCAGAAAACATCATTAGTTGACTTCTGCATTACTAATTGTTTTTGTTCATTTGTGCTTCGAGATGAGACTTTTAATGATGGCTTCAATTGTATTTCAAATTTCAATTCACACATAATCCTAAACTATTGAATCTACGTGTCTACTTAACATTGCAGATTCTGAACCAGTTGCGTGATGAGAAATGACAGTTAAAGGGGCTGTAAACTTTAATAGTCACTGAGATATTGTCATCTAAGCATTGCCTCAAAATTCAATGCCGAAAGTGGGTCGATGGGCAACGTTTTAAACATTTTATCTCAGAAAGTATTTGATACATCAAGCTACAATTTAACAGATATCATTATAAATATCCATGTTTTGCGTTATGACCATTTCTGGCAAATCAGACATGGGCAAGCAGAAACTGCTGTAAAAAAAAAAAAAGTGTGATGATTTAAAATGGAATAACTGTTGCAGGACTAATTTTTCTTGCTGCAGAATGAACTGATCTGGAGCTGATCAGCTGCCTCTCTAATGGTACTGCATGAATCTTGACATTTAAAATGTCTAAAACCTTTGCACAGTACTCTATGTAATAAAATGCCAAATTATATATCCTGATGATGTCTTTATATCTTCCCGTAAAAGCCTTGTTGTTACCGTGGGAACCATTTGGCATGTTCCTGCCAGGGGTCGTCGCCTGGCTCCCAGTTCCTCAGTCCTCCATCACAGTAGAAGCATTTGACGTTGTCACCGTGACCTGCATCGATGTATTAAACTACTGTGAAAAGGAACTGAACACGCAAATCCACTGACATCTTTGCAGCTTTACAGTAAATATAGATAAAGGCCAATGTTGTCCAAAAAGATACACGAGTCAAATTGTACAAGGAGTTCATCAAATCTGTAAAACTACAATAAAGGTGAATCAATGCTTATCTGACACAGTCTAAAATAAAATCAACACTTTCACAAAAACATTATTTTGTATTTGTTTCCATGATGATATTGTGTCCACAACCTGTGTATTGCCTGAAGCTGTACAGTCCTACTTCTTTAGCAGCCCCAGCTTTGTCCAGGTTGTTCTGTCCACAACATCATGACTCAGCAGGACAATTGTACCATGAACTCTCTAACATAGAGGGCTCACTCTAGCAGTGACTGGATCAGTGCTGAATATATTTCCAAAACATGCTAATGTATTCTCAAATTTTGCACAAAAAAATAATAAAGAAAGGAATTGATTAGTTTATACATGTTTTTAAGCCTTACAGTGAGACATTGTGTACCTGTGTAGAAAAATCCTGCTCTGGCAAGAACATCTGGCTGGACTGAGGCCTCGGTGGGCCAGTTGTGGAAAGTGGTGAGCCGGGAATCCTCTGCTTCCATCTCCGGGTAGACCGCTTGTCCAGCTGTTCCTTGGTCATCCATAGTCATCCTCTGGAGCTGACTCAACAGCTGGCCGTCCACAGAGTCTGAGGAGCCAGCTTGAAGAGGAACATTTCCCACAGCTCGACCCAGTATGAAGCAGCAAGTGGGAAAATGCCTCTTGTGCTCAGCAGCTGGGCTGTCCCCGTGTACCCAGCATCTTAAAATCCCTCCGCAACAGAAACATTGAACTTTATCCCCGGGGCCTAGAAAGAAGAAGCCTGCCCTGGCCAGGTCTCCAGATGTGACAGGTGCATCTGCTGGCCAGTCCTGAAAAGTTCGAAGCCTCTCCCCTTCTCTCCGCATCTGAGGCTCCTCGAGGATGTGCAGCATAGTTCTCCTGTCATCCGTCATTGTGTAGCATGTAGGTTTTCCTTTCCCTTTTTGTCCTGTGCCAGTCCTCCCTTTCGCGGTCCATAGTGGAGTGCACACTGAAGGTGAGTGCAAGCAGACCAGCTGAAATAATATGATCAGCTGCGGGGGCCTGCACAGCGGCCTACAGGAGACTGCTTTCCAGAAAATCCCCCGAATGCCAGAACGTATGCTCATTGATCCTTGCATGAATGACAGCCTGAACATGCCATGTTGCTCCGCCTCTTAGGAAAAAAGGCTCAACATGTAAATCATTACAGAAGCACGCAGTAGCCTAACAACTAATTAAAGGGATATTATAGAGCTATTATAAAAAAAAGCATTAAGCACAAGAAGGTAATTTAAAGCTTACAAATGCATGGCAGACAAAACATTTAACCCATAACTCATGAGAATACAGGGAATTATGTGATGATTTTCCATTAGTGGCACAGTGGATTACACCTCATATAGGAATAAAAGTGTTGTGGTTTATCCCATAGGTATTGATTCTGAACTTGCAAATTAAGGGCTAAAATGTGAATGTTACGCATAAAATAATAAGCTGTGTAGTCTTTCACTGGAGGTATACCACGATAAACAGAGGTACATGGGGTACCTGTTTCATATTTGTGGTATTTGTTGTGCACATTTTGGTTCTAATACTAAAACGCTGACCAAGTTTAGGATGTTAAAATTGTAGCAAATGAAAGGTTGAAAAAAACAATGAAAGCATAAGCTACACAAGATGAGAAATTAAATCTGCTCTTATGTGTGAGTGTTATAAACATGCTACTGTCATGTCAATGGCTCATATAATCATGTTTACTCACCACATGTACAGTAAGCTACACATTTGATTGAGTTTTGGGGATTGTATGTATGTATCATTGCTACCTCCTGGTGGTGAAATAGAGTAATAAATACAGTATCACACAGCCTAACCAGATCAAGATAAACTGCTAGACATAGCATTTAGAAGTGTCCTACATTTACATTTTGTTTTTTTTTTTTAACCTGCCAAAAACATCTGGCTGTAGGCTGCAATGTAACCACATGAGGGGTTTCACTGATCTCCTTTAAAAGAAGTTCACTCTGGCCTTATTGCACCTAATGCCATCATTTAAATTCCAGAAAGTCTCACATGAGCTCTGTGCTGAACCGAACCGCCAGATGTAAGAAAACCACAGACAGTCTGCTGACAGCTGCAGGCGCTGTTCACACCGCGGCCTCTGCAAACGCCACACAGACAACAGTACTGACGCCAGCAGGAGCACAAACTTGTTCATGAGTCGGGTTCATTCGTTATTTCTGCATCTCTAAATCGCACAGACTGCTTAATGTATTCACTGATAACAGAGAGGATGCTTCAAAGTTTTGCCACCCCGCGGGGAACGACGTGAACTACAGCGGCGGCTCAAAGCCCGGATGGAGCAGCCATTGGGGAAGTGTACAGGGCTTTAACGTAACTGAGGAGGGCTCTCTCTCTCTGTGGAATAAAAAAAGAGACAAAGTAAGAGGCCACCGAAGATTGAAATATTCAAGATCCGAAAGGCCCATTCGGCGACACACACCGCTAACTTGAAAACCTCCACCGGGACTTGACTGCTTTCGGACACAGTATCCGAGGCGACAGACTTGAACTGTGGAAGTTGGGATACGTCCACACAGCGGAAAATATACAGCTGAGCCTGCGCTACAACTGCTAGCCACACGCTAAGCAGCACAACTAGCCTCAAAGCTAACTGTAACTGAGCTGTGAACTTGCTTTCAAATCACGGGGGTTGAAATTCAGTCACAAGCTCAGGCTCTGTGAGAATCCAGGGACTTGCTTAATGAATTATGTCTGCCACAAGCATTGACCCTCAGGTAGGAAGGACGTCGTACTTCGCCTATAAAGAGCTTGCAAGCTAGCTACGTGCTAACGTTAACGATTTATTGGGCTATGGCTATTCCTCGGAAGTGCTAGCTAGCCACTAGCGTTGGCCGGTGCATGTAGCTAGCAAGTTAGCTACATTCTGTTAAATTGTTAAATGTTTTAATGGTTGTAGTAGAAAGATGACACTTACACGTTAGTATGCAGCCCGTTGTCAAACATGCCTTTAAAAGAAATAATTTGCAGTGTAATCGACGTAGAGAAAAAAGTCTCAGCCTTTGACTGAATGCGTGAAACCTAAGGCTAGTTAAACAGATTTACATAAAGACTGAGGCTAACTCATTCTGTGAATAGAAACTTTCAATGTTATGTGTTAAGGTGTCTAGGTTGACCTAAATGTTTGTATTCTGTTAAGGGAAACTAAGTTTTCAAGCTGCAGCAAGGCTGTTGGCGTTCAGAAAGCCATTTTAAGAGAGCTACGTTAGTTAGCGAAGTTGTTAGTGAATTGACGCTAGCATTAGCTAGTTAATTAACATAAGTTGTACACTAAATTGTGTAGTACATCAAATAAATTGTAGTAACCTATGTAGCCAACCGTAAGCATCTGCACAATTAACTGTACACTAATGGTAGGTAGATGTTTTGCATTGCCTTTCTTCAGGAAGTAGTCTTGTGTTCAGTTTCAGGGCAATGAATAGATAACATCATGGAGTGTACTGTCTAAACCAACGTGTGAAATCTCAGATCTACTGAAAATAATCTCGTCCTATCTTTTTTTCTCTCTCTCTTTTTATGGTGGGACATGGATGCAGAGATCAAAGGGACAAGCATCTAAAGGTGAGTCTAGATAAATTCTGAGGATATATGTATAGCCTCGGCCTTCCTTCACCAGTTCAATCAGCGTTAGTCTTATCCTGTCTCTGATATGCTCTACTGTTGGGCTCCACAATCGCTCCACAATGGCAGAATACCTTTGCTATGCTGAGGATGGTACAGTTTGATGGAAGGTGCAGATTAAATTATTTAACTGAGGTGACAAAGTAATTTGCTCTTATGTCACTTTTGCAGATGAAAAGACATACTGAAAAGGACATTAATTTTTTGAATTAATGCGGCTGACTGTATCCTAAATACATTCCTCAGAAGTCAATTATCAACATGAAGCAAAAACAAAAATTAGATTAAAAAAAAAAAAACCCAGTGGTGCTGTTTCTCCCTCTGTGGTAAAATATCTACTATGTCATTCAAATTTTGGAAACCACTGGTCACCGTGGATAACATTTTTGCATCTGTGACTTTTGGGGAAACATTCCATTGTTTATTGCTGTTTCCATAATGATAAGTTGTTGATGATGCTAAATGCAGTTTTCTTAGCACAATGCTGGTGCAGTCTGAGGTTTGACATTGTACTTGTGGTTTTACATTTACATTTCTGGTTCCATCGCAATACTACATTTAAGTATTTCATTTGAGTATGACACACTGGTTGCTGTGGCCTTACAAGTTGTGTGTAAAACTTTGTAATTTGCTGTTTAACAAGGAATGGAGGTTCTGGTCAGCTTGTTGAAATTCTTTAAATGCTTCATGATCCACATCACCACTGTCCATCCTTATCGCCAGGATGTTCCAGTCATATTTCACTGAATGTTGTCATGACCAGAACCTGTTGTAATAGTAGTAGATTGAAGCAGACCACAACCTGAAAGCTTACAGATATTTATTATTTCAAACCCAAGTGATGTGAACTATGACTTTAAACACAAATGAGAGGATAGTTTTTTGTTTGTTTTTTTTCAAACCCATCACTAATGCTTGTTGTGCAGAATGATTACCCAGTCGTTTGTTGTTATCAGCTCTTCACCAGCATTGGCATTGGTTGCGATATTGTATTTTTTTTTAAATTTTATGATCAAGTCACCTTTGATCTGCTGCAGTTGTTGGAAGAGGTGGAGTGGCAGACATGTCTTGAGTCATTCTTCACCTGCAGGTCTGGCTGGCAACAAGCCACAGACTGATTCACCTCCAGGACAGGATTATGTCAAGGGCCACAGGGCTATATGACAGAGCTTGCTAATTTTCATGTTATGTTTTGTTTTTGTCTTTTGGAAAAGTACATGCAAGAGAGGCAGACAGAGCTGAGTACAGACAATGAGACTTGTTACTGGTGAAATCAAACAAATTGTTTCCAGCATGAATTGATGTGGTTAAAACATTTTAATAGCAATACATAATCACAGGGTTATCTTTAAGTCTGTTCTGTGCTTTACTGGAAAGTACAGCTTCATAAGTTAAACAGAACCATCACCCATACATTTGATTTTAAATGTTCACTATTGCAATTTTGTCTTTTTTTGCAGTGCAAAATGGTTCGCTGCATCAGAAGGAGACTGTCCATGACAATGACTTTGAGCCATACCTCACTGGTCAATCAACTCAGGTACGGTCTACTTACCATCTTCTCTTGCATTCTTTGCGAGTATGTTGTTCATTATCAAATGCTGCAGTATGGCAAATGTTCGCACAGTGACCTATGAAACCATGACACTGAAGGCCTGAGCAATGAACTTTGGTTGCTAAGCATTACCTGAAGCAAAAGTCTAAAGTGTAAAACAAACACTATAGCAAACAAAGTTTTATTCATTTTTACAGGGTTATTTTAATGCTAAGTTATTTGCTAATGTTATGACTGCTGACTTTCATTCATTTATTCAGAACAACAGCTACCAGTCCATCACCGACCCCTACCTGTCCAGCTACTACGCTCCTTCCATTGGATTTCCATACCCGCTCAGTGAGGCTCCCTGGTCCACAGGTGGGGACCCCCCTATTCCATACCTCACCCCCTATGGACCCTTGAGTAATGGAGACCATCACTTCATGCCGGACACAGTCTTTGGCCAGCCAGGGGGCTTGGGAAGCAGTATCTACCCCCACAGGTTTAACTTTTTCCCTGAAAACCCTGCCTTCTCTGCTTGGGGCACAAGTGGCTCCCAGGGCCAGCAGACTCAAAGTTCAGCCTACGGTGGCAGCTATAGCTATCCTCCCAGCTCCCTGGGAGGCACTCTGGTGCCTGATGGTCAGACGGGCTTTCACAATGACACCCTGAACAAAGCCCCTGGTATGAACAGCCTGGAGCAGGGTATGGTTGGTTTGAAGATCGGTGGGGATGTCACTGGTCAGGGCTCAGGCGTCAAGGCTGTGGGATCTGTGATTGGTGGACCTGCGGTGGCAGCCACAGGGAATGGAGCCACACCTATTGGAATGCCTCCACCTAAACCCACCTCTTGGGCGGCCATTGCCAGCAAACCTGCTAAACCACAGCAGCTGAAAGCTAAGGTGAAGCCAGGAATGCCCAATCCAGCGGGAGTTCTTCCCCCGCCACCCATTAAACACAACATGAACATTGGGACCTGGGACAAGGGCCCAGTGACTAAAGTAGCCACAGCTCCACTGCAGCAACAGCAGCCGCCTCTTGGCCTGCCTCATGCCATGCCACCTCAAGCCCCCATGCAGCAAGGACCCATGCAGCCCCCCCCTCCCCAGTCTTTGGTGCAGCCCCAGATGCAGCCTATGGCCTTACAGCCCCAGCCTCCCCATCACCAGCACCATCAGCCACCACCGCAGCCCTACCAAAACCACACCCAGCCCCCACAACCCCAGACCCGCTGGATTGCCCCACGCAATCGTAACCAAGGCTATGGGCAAAGTGGCCCTGGCCATGATGGTAGTGGGGTGATGGGTGTGGTTGGTAGTGGGAACAATGGCCCCCAAACGTCTGCCAGCCAGGGACCGGGTGTAGAGTCCCACCCAGTGCTGGAAAAGCTGCGTGCCTCCCATAGCTACAACCCCAAGGACTTTGAATGGAACCTGAAGAATGGTCGTGTTTTCATCATCAAGAGCTACTCTGAGGACGATATTCATCGCTCCATCAAGTACTCCATCTGGTGCAGCACAGAGCATGGCAACAAGCGGCTGGACTCAGCCTTCCGGGTCATGAATGGTAAAGGTCCTGTGTACCTGCTGTTCAGTGTCAATGGCAGTGGTCATTTCTGCGGTGTGGCAGAAATGCGTTCACCAGTGGACTATGGGACCAGTGCTGGTGTTTGGGCACAGGACAAGTGGAAGGGCAAGTTTGACGTGGACTGGTTGTTTGTTAAGGACGTGCCTAATAGCCAGCTGCGCCACATCCGCCTGGAGAACAACGACAACAAGCCAGTGACCAACTCCCGCGACACCCAGGAGGTTCCTTTGGAGAAGGCCAAGCAGGTGCTCAAGATCATCGCCACCTACAAACACACCACCTCCATCTTTGATGATTTCTCCCATTACGAGAAGAGGCAGGAAGAAGAGGAGGAGGTGCGCAAGGTGGGTACAGTCATCTCATTCTGGTACTTTGAATGAACCAACAGTGTTTTAGGTACCTTTTACTAGAAAGCAGGGCTGTACCCATGATCACATTACCCCCATAGATGCTACTACATTTGATGGTTGATTTGCGAGAAGCTAATTCTTGCTTTTTTTTCCTCTTATTTGATCCTTTTGACAGACTTTTGAACCTGCTCAGATACAGAACCGCTCTCGGTTGGATCAGGTAAAGAACTGTCACATTTTCTTCTTGTCATCATTGATACAATTAGCATTATGTGTACTGATAATTGCTTTTGATTGTGGTGTTCACACAGTGAAGGTGAAATTTTACACAATATAATATGTAATTACAGTTTGAAGTAGATACATGTGATCCACTGTTGAACAAAAAGTCCTGTTGTTGACTGCACTATTATGTAACATTTATTTGTCTAATGTTATGTCTTTGTTGTTTCTTTCCAAACAGGAGCGCCAAAACCGGAATAAACAATAGAAGACATTTATCCTTGGCTTGATCAACAGTTACACTAGGACTTGATTTAAGAGACAGAAGAATATGAAAATGCAACCAAGCCCTTCATTTTTTTCTATTTAATCCTGGTGAATCTCTGCCATTGTCGAGACTTGTGCTTTTTTTGCCCCATGTACCACCACTTCTTGTGCAGGGATAACAAGCTGATTTCATGTATTACCTAGCCACCACCACACTCTTTAGTTGATTTTTTTTTTTTTTTAATATATTTTTTCCTCCCGTTCCATCACGTACTCTTCTCTCACCAGACTGGTTTTCTCTCTCTTGCCCCCATCCCCTCCTCTTTCCAATTGAATCAGGGTTTGACTGCACCATGGAGAAAAAATCTGCCACTTTATATTTCAGTACAATCAGGAACGGATGTGTCCTGCCCCTATTTGTCCATTTGGGGGCAACATTGCCATGCTTCAGAGGTTTAACTGTGCCAACAGGGTTGGAGGATCCCAAAGGCAATGTCGGACTTGGAACTGTGCGATAATAAAACTTCAATGGTTTATCTATTTTTCATTCAAATCGACAAAATCTCTATTTTTTGGCTTACTACTGACAATTTTCATTTCAGAAAACCTGTTTTCTGGAGCCTTAATGTTTTTTTTCTAATTATCGGTGACTTCTCAAAAGAACTGCTCAAACAGTGACACTGCTGGAGAAATCAGGGATAGTGTGAAGTCACACGGGACTTGAGACATTTCAGAGGAGGAATTGCAATGGCCTCTGGGAAAGAAATAACGGATGTGTCCTCCACAACCAGAACTCTCACCATTTAAATCAAAAATTGTACTATTGACATCTTTCACACCCCTTTGCTTTGCTTTCTTTCGATGTTCGTCTTGAAGGGGTCTTTTGTATGTTTCATCAGGAGATTCTGCTTGTGTACACAACCCAGTCTGAGAGAATTGTCGCATCCACCATTTTAAATTGCTTTATCAGAATTATGTAATGATGTAACTGCTACATTGAATCGTTGCTATTGCATTTTTGTTCTGCAAAAAGGGGGAGGGTTCACGTAATTGTCCATTCACCGTCATTCTGTCTTAATCCTCTGTTTTTTTGTTTTAATTTTTTTCCTCAAATTTGGTTTTGCTAAGTCTATCATGTTGGTCGTAATGCTAAGCTTTAACGTAGGAGCCTATATATTCATGGAGAAAGCCTAAAAATGTATAACCTAAAAATTAATGTAACTGATTTACTATCGAGTAAGAAAAAAATAAGAATGAAATGTGGTTTCTGTGTGTTTTTTGGTTGTTGCAACTATAGTTTGTTCTAGACTGAAACCATTGATTATGATACAGTAAAGTACTTTGAGGTATGTTAACAGAAAAAAAAAAAAAAGATTGGATATTAAAAAAATTAAATCATTAATAGATGTGTGTGCCCATGCATGGCAAGCTGCATTATAGTAAGTCTGCTGGAGATGTTAAAACTATTATCCTCCCTGCAGCTTGTCTTTAGGGTCAAAGTGTTGTTTTTAGTTTTAAAAAAAAGAAAAGAAAAAAAAAAACAGGAAAAAAAAAACTAAACGGAACAATGTGCCCCTGTTCTCGTGTCACTCATTGAAGAAACGTTCAAAGCCAGAATGCAGATTATTTGTTTGCAAGATCAGCATTTGAGATCAGCAGGTTCTCTCTTGACTAGTTTGAATTTGTCACTTCAGTACTTTGTGGATTGCGAGGTTACAAATGCTGCAGAGAGGAATGCTGCTAACAGACATGGCTGCCTCTTTCATTTGAAGGGATCTTTTCTCCTTTGTGTATTTGTGTTAATCTGATGTAGCCTCACAATAACCAAATTCAATTTTCAGATTCCAGTTCTCAATTTTTTCTGTTTGAAATATTTGATCTGAAACCGATAATATTGTTGGTTGCACCTGTTTGGGTAATGTGGCCTGGACGGTGAAGCTGTTTGTGTTTTTTCTGGTTGCGTTAGATGATGTATATGCTATTTGATCTGTCTTGATTCTGTGGGAGCCTTACCCGTTCTATTACTGAGATGGCAGGAGTGCTGCACTTTGATGAAGTAACTCGAGTGTGAACTGTGTCCTTCACAGCAGTATTTCCAGATGTGTGAAGCTCTAATTGTATTTCTACCTGGCCAGTGTACCCACCTGTAATCCAGAGAACTGACCTCTTAACAGTAGCCTTTTTTTTTTTCTCCTCCTTCTTCTTCTCCGTTTCACCTGCACTAATCAATAGCTAGGTTATCCAAGCAATACGGTGAACGCCCTTCACGTGTTTGCCTTCACCATCGCCACTCTCTCCGAACAGCGTAGAGTCAGGGGGGGAGGTGAGAAGCTAAAGGATGCCATCGAAGACTTTGTCGCAGCCGTCTTAGCCTCAGAAGGCTGGTTGTGATTACAGCACAGGGCTAACTTGCACGTTAACTGTCTGAAGATGTTTGCTGAAAGAGGGATGTCAGGATAGCCATGAAAGTATATTTATCAACACTACAAAAGGAAAAATGACATGACATACTAAATCGACATTGATTATCTTATAGGCCACAGCTGTAGTGGATATACCTTGTTCAAAAGATCTATCTTGGTTTTTCTTTATAGAAGAAATCAAGCCTTAATAAACTGTCCATTCAGAAATTACCTTGTCTTGATCTCATGAATTCTCTGTTAGCGACTAAACAAGACGCCTACAGTGACAAACAGAGGAAGCTATGGAGGGCAGCGTTAGTGCTTAAATGTCGTCGAAAGGTTTTCCAAGCTGTAACTAGTTTGTTTGTTTTTTTTCTCCCCCCACCTCGCTTTTAACAGCTGTTTTTTGTACACTGCACTGTTATCACGGCTGTCATCTGTTTCCACAGTTTCAGATGGTCCGCAAAAGAGTTGGAGTAGAAAAATGAAATGCTGCTGCTGCGTGGGATGAGACGTTTCTTAATTTAAGATTTAGTAAATGCATTCTGACATTTCTGTGGCTAACCTTACCTAAATATATACATACAGATGCTTGAAGTTGGAATGTGTGAGCATGTAGGAAGAGTTACTTTTTGATCGTCCAGTTCTGGCTTGCACACATTCTCTTTTTCTCTTTTAGGTCATGAAAATGTAGATTTTTTGATTTTTTTGATTTTTGATTTTTTTTTTTAAACAGTGTATTTGCTCCACAGTGGATTTTCTTTTCTTTTCCTTTCTTTTTGTTCACAGGAGCTCTCCATGGTGCTGATTTCCCAATTTGGAAGAACTGCTGGTAGGATGTTCCAGTTACGAAAAGAAGCAAAGAAAGCTATGTGGAGTGAAAACACTGTAGGTAGATGAACATTTTCTTGCGTCTTCGATGTGTGTAAGTGTCATGCGATAGACTGAATTGCCCTCAGATCAGGAGGGATGGTCTCTGGTACAAATCCACATCACAAGATGGCTAATATGTCATTTTCTTTTCCACATTTATGAAATTAACTCCGATCAAATGTAACCCTGCAAAGGCGACATGCATGGAGCAGAGATGGCATGACCATGTGTGATGCCCTCGTAAAATAATCACAAGAACAAGTAGAAAACTGAATGCAGCTCAGGCTTTATTTGTGACATCAGTACAAGACATGTATCCAACTAAGGTCAAATATGGCAAACAGTATCAGACTTTGTACTCTGAATGTCAGGGTAGCAAATGATTAACACTAAATAAATTAGGAACACAAAAAAAGATTTATTTTGTTTTTAAATTCCTAATTGAAGAAATGATGCTATATATATGTCATATTATTAGGCTGGGTGTTTGAAATTAATTACTGTCATTTTGTTATGGTGATGCAATTATTTAAGAACCTGAATGTTCAGGTTACATGAAAGAATATTGAAGTAATGATGCAGGGAAATGAAAGAAAAATGCAGCTTTTGCCAATTTGGGGTTCATTCATTTGTCTATATCTAATATAACATTTATTCAAAAGTATGAGTCGAAAGCTTAGATTTAAGTTGTGAAAACCGGATTTGTCTGCGCTACATGTTGTTCAGTGGGAAAAAGAACTAAAATATTTAGATAGGAAATAAGTTAGAATTCAGAAACAATGCCCTACTTTAGGAACAAAACAATAGCTTGTTAAAAAGTGGAATGAAATCCGAGTTGGTCTGTTGAGATCCAGTTTATTTGGTGCGGGTTTATCTGATTTAGTCCGGTATTCGTTATTGTGGCCCTCAGTGGTGTCCAAGCTTCAACGATGCGCTGTCAGACGGACGCCTGTAGGTGGCATTGAATCACTTATATTTCTATATGCTGACTCCATCCGAATAAACACCGCAGCCGTCGTTAGTTTGAATCCCCTGAAGGCTGCTCAGCCTCTGCTGTGGGCCTGAGCTCTGAGCCACACAGTCAAGGTGTGGTGGACTGGAACTGCTGGCCTACTTTTCACTCCTGAAATGATTTAGCACACACCAATTTCAGCTGAAGCTACAAATGAGAATAAAGCCCACACCTTAGTGGTGGCCTCAATTGCATTTTGTTAAAAAAATAAAATAAAAAAATTCAAGTTTGTCACAGCAGGACTGTAAAAGCCCCCCTAAAGATTTAACATTCAGCACCAAAAGCGCTGGATGTTTCCATTATCAAAGGCTCCCTTTAGTTTGGGTTGAATTTCTAGGCGGGATTTGCAGCCGATGCGCCAAAAACCTGTGTTTTACGTTAACCCTGCATTTTGAACATTTATCTTTATCATTTCTAACATTTCATATTTAGATAAACTCTCCCGCTTTTTGAATTAATCGTGCTGCCTGACAATAAGCTGATTTTATTGTATTTATTTTTTTTACACGTAAGAAATAAGAGTGGCGCACTTGAAATTAAAAGCCTTTCACTGAGCCCTGAATTAAAAAAAAAAGTTGAGATGCGTTAAAGGGGATCATACATTCAAACGATTGGCGAATATGTTTTGGTAAAAACCCAGAGAAGGGCCACTGACCCCACTTGGCGAGAGTCCAGTGGTTTTCTTAGACCTCCGTCGTATCTGCATGCTGCATTCTTAGAGTGAAATGACAGATAGAGATCAGATGAAACCGACAATTAAAATCTGTATTTTGGACTAACGACGGGATGTAAACGTTAACTGTGGTGACCTCATTTTACACTATAATGGCCTATTAAAGTACGCATTGCGTCCATCCAAACACACACACACACACACACACACACAGTCAGAGGCACGCGTACACATGCTTCCGCGCACGCACACGCGCTCAGTTGAGTGACAGTACAGCAGTCAGCTTTATCCCGCTGCTGAAGGTTGGTTGGCAGCAGCCAGGGCCTGTTTTTTGTAGCATTAAGGGTCAAAGTAGTAAAAACTACAGCCTGCGGCCTGATGGAATAATGAAGGAATAAAAAATGTGAAGCATGATGCTGTGCAGATTCCTCTCTTGGCATTCACCGCGTGCCTTAATTGTATGGACATTAAATCAAGGTCCGCTGTGAACACGCAGAGTGACAACCCTTTAAGAAGTCGCCTTTTCACCCTGCTGATGGGCGCAGAATGAAGCCAAAGCGCGCAGTTTTCTCAAACCCTGCCTGACTTCCACACGCTCAAACCTCCAGCATCTTCCACCAAGGAGGATGCAAGACCGCATGACTGCGATTTAAGTAGCCTCCAGCTCCCGTTTTCCGTGCGCGCGCTCGACTGTACACACACACACACACACACACACACAGACACGCACATGCACGCACGCACGCAAAATTAAAGCCGATTTGCAACACAATCACGCGCTCACAGACACACGCATTCGGACACTCAAATCTAAAGCCGATTTCTAGCCTACACCAGCAATAGTGCGCGCCGCCACATTCTTTTCCTGCGCCTCCTTGGATTCCACGCAAAGAAATATTGATATCACTGCGCCACAGCTCGGCATCAGAACACGGCCCATAATCAAATGATGTAAATCAAAGCTTGCACCTGAAGGAGGGGGTAAAAAAAAAAAAAACAAAAACACCTCAGCATGGCATTTGCAGAAACACTTCTCTCTAAATCGGCGGTCGTGCGTCTTTACGCATCTCTCGGCAGGTTAACCTCGCACAGAATGACAGCTCAAGCTACACAAGCCTCTCGCTTTGTCCTTCCTCAAAACCACTCAATTTTACACCACCTACCCTGACTCCCCCCCTCCACCCACCCCCCCAAAAAAGACAGAAAGACAAGAATGAGAAACAGAAAGAAGCAACGGTGGCCGTGCGTCACAAGGCTATTTGTTTGAAGTCATACATCCCACTGCGAAGAGTACTGTATGTTCCATTTAACTTGGCTTGAATGCAGTTCCTCGACTTGTCCACGATCAACGCCCTCGGACAAAACGCGCGATGCCTCCTCTTTCCTTTCATGCAGCTGACAAACTACAGAAGGCTACTTTTACATTAGGCTACAGTATCTCTTGGAGGGAAGAAAAAAAAAACAAAAAAAAAAACAGCAAGTCGCTCTAGCATATCCCTAAAGCTGCTGCAGACGGGGAGGCTGACTTTCTCGGGTCTGAGGTGGGGGGGAAAATGGCTTCTTCGTCTTCAGAAATGTCCTCTCTCCACCAAGAGTCAGTCGGTTCCTTTCTCGGTTCGTGTCTTTTTAATCTGACCCATTTCAGGCACAATCCAGCCCTGGATGCATGCCCCCCCCCC